>NC_060258.1:7425153-7579861 GCF_921293095.1 Ischnura elegans
TTTGTGAAGGAAATATTTTTTAAATTCATGATTTTTCAACATTTTTTAAAGAAGGAAAATAACTTTATATTTAGAGGGGTCCGGACCCCCCCTTGGCTATGCGACTGGTGGGGGTTTTCAGAGCCCCTCCCTCAGAAAAATCTTTGAAATACCTAATTGATTCTAAAGGGCGAGTATTAGGGCTGTGTGAATATTTTGTTGTTTTGTTAGTGAACTATCCGTACCCCTGGTATTAGTTATAAAAATTATCACATTAAAATATTTTTATATGCAAAATTCTCTGAGCTCTGTTGAGGCTTTTATCCTCCTCAGGAGGTTTTGTCCCCCCCAGAGTTTAAGGAATCCCCCTCGCTGTGCCTCTGGCTAGCGCTGCCCCTCCTCACATGGGCATACCTAGGTGAGGCAACTGCCCCCTGGAAGCAAATATAAATTAAGTTCAAAACAATAGTTATGAACTAATTTTTCTTTTGAAGGAAAACGATATTAGTTTAATACTTGGAACTTAAATAAAAATCATTATTTTTTTAGGCAAATAATCGTAAAAACTAATAAATTGCTGTCGTAATTTCCTTATAATTTTGGTTTTATTAAATTTTTAAGGAAATGAATAAATTAGTTTAAATTTTTAAGTAGTTCTCATTTTTCAGGCAAATAATTGTAAAAACTAATAAACGGTTATCATAATTTCCTTAAAATTTTGGTTTAATTAACCTTTCCTGTGCAAAAAAGTTGACACTTGAACGCCCACAGCTACTTTTGCCCCCCCGCCACCCGGTTTTGATTTTAGGCATGCCCTCTCATCACCTAGGAAGACCTCGTCATGATCACTCAGCTCTACCAACACTCCAGTCCAGTGCACCCAGGCCTCCGTTGTAAAATATGGCAGCTACTTACCAAACAGGGATTGTGTAACATTTTATTGAAAAAAATACATCTACAAACAGGCCTGCAACATCCAGCCATGAGTGGTCATCCTTGTAAAACGCAGCACTTAAATTCGTAGGCAAGACTGAACTGCATAGCATTCAGAATATCCAAGGTATTTTATCAGGGGTTTTTGTTATGTGTAGTATCTTAAGTGGTTACTTTTTTACATTCACAATGAGAAAAATGTGAGTACAGTTGAAAACCTTGATATATGGGAGTTCAAAGGATCGGCCTTATTTTCTCACTTATAGAGGTTTCTTTCTTACCCAGATTTTGATGGATGCATGAAATGGTTCCGATGAGACCTCTCTAATTTACAGATGTACAAATAAGGGAGTAGGTGGTAAGAGCACAGGGAATCCGCAGTTATTAACTTATTGTGTATGCCATCATCTACACACTTTAAATTATTTAAAAATTTTACTCAAAGGAATCTATAAATATCTTTAAGGTTTCCCAATGTTATTATTGATATGCTTTCTCGATCCCATAAATCTCATAATTTTTTTCCTTTTTGAAACAACTTAACAAATCTCAATTCAATGGATTCACGGATGCAACAATTTTAACTACTAAAATTTTCTTTTCATCCAAGCAGTGCCAAATTATTTTTTCTTCAGACCAAAACCTTGAAACTCCCTTCAGAATGGATGTAAGTTAATGAATGTTTTACTAAAAATAAATTTGCAGTCTCCTGCCAATTTAAACAATCAACATATACCCAGGGCTCCTTCGAGATATTTTCTTGTCTCTTGATGGGGATTCGAAACATGCATTTCAATACACCAAAATCATTCATGCTGTGTGGTCTTCTGTGTTGTAATTTATCTTGTGGTAAAACCCTGTATGTTGTTTTTTGATATTGGGGATCGTTACAATAACTTCAACAGATAGAAAAAAAATAGAATTACAAAATGACAACAAAATATTGTAGAATTACTTGCAATTAATTCGGATGAAAGTGCAACTTTGGCAAGCAAGGATGTATCACAGAAGGGTGTGAGAAAAATCTCTGGTATGATTTCAAGCACTCGACTACCAATACCATTGCATTACTCTCCACAAAAGATTGTGTATGCAAGAGGAAAACTCATCTCATAACCTTCCTTCTCAACTACCAGTTTACCATACAAAGGCATCTCAACTTTCTCAGATTCCACCGTCTCTTCCATGAAGGAATGCACGTAATCATTAGAAAAGGAAAAAACGGAATGATCTCAAGGTGAAACAGTGAAATTTGAATAATTCTTTATCTCTTTAGGAATAAATACTTTTGGGTATATTCACTAAAGGGAGAATTTCCCTGTAGCATCCGAAATTCTCTGCGATAAAATCATTTGCCTACTCTGGAATTTGAAATGTGTTCCTCCGAATTCTGTCAGGCAAATAAAGTTAAGCATTCCCAAGTTATCATTAACCTTTGCAATCCACACAAGAGGACAATATGACACTCACCTCCCCACCGCAGCAACGAAAAACTTGCACTGTTTCAGAAACTTTATCACTTTTACTACGTATTTGCCATTTATCTTTTGCCAAAACCTAATTTTACTGACAGTTCCAACACAGTATTAACTTTTATACTGCTTTTGTTTGACATGAAAGGATGATTTGGTTCCAGGATGATGATCAAAAATATATCCTTTGCTTGACACATTTCACATTCCCTTAACATGGAAATTGAATGGAATTCCCTTATCTTTGAAATATTCTGTGATGATTGCATTCCACCAATTACCTATCCCCCATTGCAACGAACTGTTCTCACTGATATTTGATGCATGCCATGTGTGCAAGGAATCGTAAATTTCTAATGAATTCATTTCCAATATGTCAGATTTTAATTGATATTATTTTAATACTGTTTTCAGTTATATTAATAAATGCCCAAACACATAGAAGTAAGAGATACCAAGATTAATTATGTTATAAACTAACAGAAAGACAATTAGCCTAGGTAAAGCAAACACGCACAATGATAATTTTCTTAAATACACTGAGTAAGTTTGTCATAAAACTACATTCATGAACATAGATTCTTATGTTGGAGTAGCATAAGTGAGGCTAAATTACACAATGCATAAGATCAATACTACCGATACCTTTATTCTAACTTCACAGCAGCACTATACCCTAAAGGTCACAGATGTATAAAAAATTATATGCATCATCCTTATGGAAAAGTCGTTCAGCAGTTGGTAAAAATAGTGAAGCACCTGGAGCAAACTCTGTAAGGTAAAGGTTTGATTCCTGTGTGTGCAAGCCAGTGTACGACTCCTTGTAGAGAAAGATCTGAGCGAATTAATTATGAATAAAATTTCTCTCCATTGTGTGTATGCAAATTCGAGACAAAGCAGCCCTTTCAAGCAGAAGACTTTTCACAATAATAGCAGGGATAATATCAATATATGCTTTCTATCCCAAGTGTGCTACCATGTGATTGCTGAGGGAGAGAACCTTGAATGAAATATTTACAGCATACCTTGCATGGGAATGGTTTCTTCTTTGTATTTGTATTCAAGTGTATCAGCAGGTTGCTCCTTCTAGAGAAAGACTGCACAATCATTTAATGAAAAAGGCTTCACTTCTGCATGTGTATGCATGTGTGCATTTAGGGTACTACTTTCAGCAAAGTTTTTGGAACAAATTTTGCAGTAATAAGGTCTTTTTACTTTGTGTGTCCGCACGTGTTGATTGAGGCTGCTCTTACAAGAGAAAGACTCTGCACAGTGATTACATGAAAAAGATTTCTCTCTTGCATGCATACGCAAGTGGAGCATGAGGCTGTATTTTCTAGTGAAAGACTTTTGGCAATTATTACACAAAAAAGGTCTCTCCCCTGAGTGTTTTAGCATGTGATTGGTGAGAGAAGAACTCGAAGTGAAAGACTTGCAGCACAAGTTGCATGTAAATGGTCTCGTGCCTGAGTGAATGCGCAAGTGGCGGATCAGGTTGTCTCTTCTGGTGAAGGACTTTGCGCAATCGCTGCATGCAAAGGGTTTTTCCCCTGAGTGCGTACGCATGTGGTTAGTTAGTTGATAACTCTTGGTGAAAGATTTAAAACACGTCTTGCACAAGAAAGGCTTCTCTTTTGCGTGAATGCGCATGTGTTCAGTGACACCAGAAGTCTTCGTGAAAGACTTGCTGCATATTGTACACGGATAACGTTTTCTTCCTGCGTGTGCACGCATGTGGCTGTTAAGACTGCTTCTCAGAGTGAAAGACTCTGCGCACACGCTGCAACTGAAAGGCCCTCCTTTTGTGCATCCTCTTGCATCATTTTGGAGGTTTCCAGCACAAGAAGTGGACTCATTCTGTGCGTGTGGTTGCCCATCTCCATCAATGCTTCTCACTCCTCCCAGAGTTTTCTTCTCTTTCATTCCACATGAGGATTTTACGACAGGAGTATTTACTTTATGCATCGGCACTTGTCTTTTCCTTTTCAATCCTTTCAATGTCTCGGAGGTGGATGACTCACAAGAATTATTACTCACATCACTTGATGCAGGGATTATTAAACACTCATTTTTTCCCATAGATGATTCTGCATCAAGATCCAAATTGCTGGCACCGAAATGAATTTCCATGTGTTTGATCAGATCACTTTTGGTGTTGAATCCATATCTGCAGTGGGAGCAATAATATAACTTTTTGTTTGAATTTTTACCATTACTAGGATTTTCGATGAAGCAATTACTTATCTCTTTTTTGTCTCCCATGACTGCCTCAATGCCACTTCTTTTGCATTCACCTATTCTGATTATCCTAAGTCTATCTGTGATATTTGGTGCATCACCTCTACACCCAACAACATTCATTGTTGCTCCATTTCCACCGTTATTAGATGCTGGAATGTGTTTCTTATAACTGTGTCCATCATCAGGAATTGAGTCAGACATTATCTTCTCAGCATGATGAGCACTGCCCTCTTCCAAATATTTATCCATCACATTCATTCCTTTACCTACATGGGATGTTACAGTGTTGGATTGCCTGATTGTCAATGATACTGCTGGAGCAATAAAGTCATGGTTAAGATCGATTGTTACATTTCTTTCCTTCAGCACACATGAAGTTGATGTTGTTTCCATCAGCACTTTGTCAGGAGTTGATATCCCTAGAAAAGAAAATCGTACTTCAATTTTCTGAGTCAGACAGGAAATCTAGGACTCACAGACCCAATTTTTAAAAACCATTTGATAGAAAGAAACCTATTCCCTTTAATTAATATTTTTGCTGGCTGCTTAACACATGAAAAAGATGTCACTCTTTTTGGCAATTTCAATATAGGTTCAATTATGTCCGAAAAGGAAAGGCAAGCATCAATAATTATCACATATCTAGCTTAAAATTGTTGATGAAAAAAAATCATCCCCTATAAAAATTCAAAAGACAAAAGTGTTTAGTAATTTTATGTTCTGAATATTGTAATGTCCCAAAAGCCGATATTTAAAATGGCAAACGATTTTTCATTTAGGAATACTTTAAGAGAGAATTATGTTTTCCTTATACTCCTATGCAAGTAAAATAGGTGTTGGTCTTTTTGGGTCATTTCAATATTGCTACAATTTTGCCCAAAAAGGACAGTCAGGCATAAAAAATCACCACATATCAAGCTTTAAATTGCTTAAGAAAAACGAATAAGACCCATTGAATTCTTTTTTCATTTAAAAGACAAAAATGTGTTCAGTGATTATTGGTTATACACATCGTAATGTTCATTAAGTTGATATTTTAAAAGACAAAAATCTTTCTTTTGAGAATAGTTAAGGAGAAAATAATGTTTTCCTTATCCTTCTATGCGAGAGAACAACAAATATTTAAATATTTAAGGAATGTAACTTATTGATTGATAAAATAGTTCCAGACTTTCAATATGAGTTTAATTTTACCATCTACTACTTTCGACATCAAAAAGTAAATATTTTTCATAAATTACGTAGCAACTGATATCACATATTCCATGGAAGAGGCCACAATTCATGCGCTTTTATTTCAAAATTCGCAGCACATTTTTCTTGAAAAAGAAGGAATGCCCCAACCATGAATCAAGTCTAGTCAGCAATCACAGTTAAGTCTGATTTAAAAAATAAAATTTGTTAAAATTAAATAATTTCCTCTTTTTCTCTATTTCAGGATAGAAGTAAAAAAAGTTGTAGGGGTAGCGATTACATTTTCCAGGTTGACAAAGATAATCATTTTCTGATCAACTTCATGATGAGATGCAAGCAAGCATATTGAAATAGTAGGGATTTCGAATTTTTTTATCAATTCATTTTCATAGCCAGAAAGCATTTGAGCACTTTCACGTGGAAGTCGAGTCACACTCCATCAGCATGCTTTTCCATTTAAGGTATTTAAAAAATAAATTCCGAGTGGACTGTTGGTATATGACTACTAAATTCCAACAGCAAAAGGTTAACGTATGCAGCAAATGCAAAAGGACACAAGAATATTCAAATGAAAAATATATTCATTACAGTCTTAGGATATCCAACAACCCAATTTATTCAGACTAAGGGTGCGATTCATAGACTGCACTTTAGGCTAAAGTATACTTTAGCCGGGCTAGAGTCTGCTTTTTCCGTTTCATAAACGCCACTTTAGAAGAAAAATGGCCAACTCGTCACTTTACCGTAAAGTGCCCAACGGGAGCTCACTTTAGGGCTAAAGTGTCCTTTACGGATGTTTAAATATGGCTGCACCGGCTGTTATTGAAGTTGAAATATGAAGATATTTGGGTTACGGAAATGAATGGGAACGATTTTTTTGGTGAGAACACAGTAGCAGACAGGCGCGTTTCAATAAATAACCAGACACGTAATATATGTCTTTTCCCTGGAAATATATCGAGTCCGTATTGATGGCTTACTTATATTTTGACGTTTAACTCTATCAGTCATGTGATAATAACAACACAGTAGTTACACAATTACAACATAGTTGAACAGGTTGACATAATTTATGTTGATTTTGTATACAAGCTAACTGTTAAGTTCTTAGGTTATTTATGCGTTTATAATGCAGAATTTTCCTTCAAGATACTTGAATATGATAGCAAAATTCTGTTTACATTGGCGTCAATAGCCTTCGTGAGCAAAGACTTGATTTTCATTTCGTTTGGCTGGCCAAATACTAGTTTCTATACCTTGCATTGCATTTTAAGCGTTTTTACTCAATATTTGCTTTATGTACTCTTTCCGTATGCCTCCATATCACGTTTAACATGTTTCTGTGATTTTGAAACTAGAGAGTATCTGTTTCGTTTTTCGACTATGCATTTGAATGTTTACAATGATGATATAGAATCTCATCATGAAAGGCAGCAATAAAAAGTAAATTATACTTTCCTTCATAGTCATATTATAGAGAAGGAGAGATCGAGGGGAAGGAGCACGATCCCTCCATCTTCCAAGCAACGAGGCTATGAGCAAAGGAGCAGGGAAAGAACACGTCCGATTTTGCATGTGACCTTGTTGCCTTCAAAGCAAAAGGGGCGAAGACACAGGAATGTGATATACGCAGTTTGCATTGCCTGAAGGTACCAGTCCGTCTTGTCTTGTTTGAATGCGCTCATGCTGTGCTTTCTTCTTCCAAAATCGTGCTGTTTGGACTATTTTGAATATTAGTAGCCTTTTTATGTCTATAAATCTTTGTGTCAATAAATAAGAGCTTAAAATACTTAAACGGAGTCAGATATCCATCTTGTAATGTCTCATTCATTTTTGAACCTCATGCATGTCATACAATCATACAATTGCTGAAAGCTATCAAGATATCTTGGAACTCAGTAGGTGACTCACCTACTGAGTTCCAAGATATCTTCCTAGCATTTGGCTCCAGAAACTGGGAGAATTGAAGCTGGGAGACTGAACTAGGTCAGCAGGTGAGACGGGTAGGGATGAAAAAAGTTTCGATTGTTCCCGCGTAACGCATTGGACGAATTTGGATCCAAAGTACATTAAGATGAAGGGCATTATTTGTGGATATTTGGATCTGAGGTATCCGATCCGACCATTACAAGTAAGCATCATAAGGTTAAGACTACAAGTGGATACCTACTCATCTACGAGCACCATACATATCATGTAAATTTAGCTGAAAAATTCCATGTGAATTATTAGTGTTGAAAGTGGAAACTTTGATGACTGTCGAAAGTCTAGGCAAAAGTCCACAACACCGTGCAATAGGATAGAAAAAATGCCAAAAATTGTTTTCTTTATCTCCGGTGTTCAAAATAGAGGTGCGTCTCTTACACGAGCTTATATTGTATTAGAAATCCATAACCACACAAATGTAAAGATAAATATTCTCTCATATGTAAGTGACATGTAAACTTAAGTAAACAAAAATTACACATGGATGACTAAATTACGTCCTTCATCCTTCAACAAGTTTGCAACAACTTCTACATATATTTATGTAATTGAAAGCCCTAGAGTTTACTCACCTGTAGCCTTAGTTGTGGAGTCTTTGGTCATTTTCCAATTATCAATCAGTTTTTCATCCTTGGTAAACATAGGCTAAAAGTAAGAATCATCATATTAATCATGAATGCTCAGGAAAATCAACAATATTTTAGGAAATTATCATCTACAACTGAATTAAAAACCAATAATCAAATTTTGAATTTTTCTGCACAAATATTTCTTTTTAGAAAATGGAACTCATGTCCATACCTTCACAGCAATAAACACTTTCTCATTTCATTCAACAAAGAGACAGCCTTTGAATTAGTTTCATTCTAGATTGAGCAATAACTCTGCCATTGATGTAATTCTTTTTACCATTTGTTATCATCGATGTAATGCTCTGTTTCACAAAAAATTAAGAAACATTATTGAAGATAGAAATTCTATTTCCCAGAGGAAAATTTGTCCATAGAATCGAGATACAATAAAAGTATTTACAACCCTGAAAAGGTTATAATTCCTGTTGTATAAAGAATACAGCCTAAATTTTGAAACAAGGCAATATTTTTGTAAAGTAAAACATCATAGTCAACAAAGTAAATCTCAGTGTAAACAAAGCAACAACTCTTCTGCTTTGGGAGAAGCCGTACTTATTTAAGAAAATCATTTGATCAGTTGTTCACCCAACCTATGTCTTAACTAAAGTACAACCTTAGATTTATATCATCATATGAACAGGAATTGGTTGCCTTTACATATAACAGTAATTTTTAATGCTACTACCAGATTACAGTAAGCAATTTTGGTGAGGCCATAATTAGATGGAGGTATGAGGAGAAGAATAAAATTATCGTTTCGGTAAAATGAGAGTGATATTGCACACCAAAGAATCTCCATCATATATGACATCTCCATCATCAAAAAAATGTATTTTACTGCTAATTTCCAAGCAAAGGTCAAACATGAATGTAATGAACAATAGCAAGCCGATTACACTACCTTGTGGGGCAAAAGATATGTGCTGTTGATAAATAATGTTGGCCATTATCCACAGAGGTTAGATTTGTATCCTAGTAAAACTTTGCTAAAAACGGAAAAAGTTCACTTACCAAGCCATCGATTGACAGAGGGTCAGAAGTCTCACTTGAAAGTCCACCTGTATTCGACGAGTTAAATGCAGGATAATTCCCTCCACTCAGGAGCTCTTCGTTCTCCCCTTTTACATTGCACTAAAAGATAATTTTTAGTGTCACTCAATAAATGCAATATAATATAATCATAACCTTTTAAATGATAATTTATAATAATAAAACCTTGTCCTTAAGTGGAGACCACTCAAGCTGGTTGATAGTGTGTATGCCTGAGATTCTTAAGACTGACTCTAATACACTTGCTGATTTGACAGGTGTTTTTCCATCCCACTTGGAGTGGAATGACTCTATATTTGCTAGATTCAGTGGCAGCTAGCAAACATCCTCACGTGGAACTCATGGGTGGTAAATTTTGTTCTTCCAGTTTCACCAACTCAGATGTTTCAACATTCTCAATGGATATGAAAGATGTTGGAAGTCTTGATGCCAATTCTCGTTTTTGCTCTTTCATTTCCTTCCACTATTTCAGGGAAATTGTCATGCATTTCCTAAAAATGGCAACATTGAAACAATACAAATGCCTCCTGAAAACCTATGGAGCCAAGGTGTGGAGTTTAAAGACCTCTGGCAACTATCACGTGACTCATGAGTGTGGAGACATATACATTGGTCAAACTGGAAGAACTATTGAAACCAAGATATCAGAACACAAACATTGCATAAGATACGCTGAGGGAATCAACTGTAGCCAACCACTGTATCACATACAATCATGCCATTCTAATTACTGAAGCCATATTTGTCTTCTATGCAGATGGATATTGGGATTGGCTTAACAAAGAGGTAAATGGAATAGGACTCAAAGAAAAGAACTAATATAAATGCAGGTTTCAACCAAAGCTAAACATAATTAAAAGAATGGGAAGCATCACCTTTCTATGAGAAGAACAGCAAGAATGTACAACAAGGATCTAATCAGGGGAAAAAAGATTCGCGTTAAGGCTTTCTGACATAGCGAAGACTTACCTTGAAAGTACACTAAATAAAGTTCACCACTGGCCTACTCAATGGAATGAAACACTTTTCTTTCAGAAGAATAGTTATGTTGTACAAAAAAGATTGATTAACATGAAAAAAGATTGAGATCTCAATAGTTTTGCTATGTAGTGTATAGTGTTGCCATATAGTAGTGCACTGGAAAGGTTGTAAAACAGAAACTCGCACATTTGAGGGTGGCTTCCCATGAATATCCATACATACACTCAATGCAAACCTAATTTTGTCACACAACAAACAATTTTACTCAAATAAAGGTCATTCTACTCCTAGATGAGAATAAACCTTGCCACAATGTTGGCTCTGGGCAATTGGCAGTGTTGCACGGGAATGCATATTTCAGTCATTTGAACGGAGCATGCAATCTGCAAAGTAACTTCAATCGTATCTCAAATGCATTCTTTTGTGCCAGCAGAAGATTCCGCATTGTCATCAGCTGCCTTCTCTTCTTTGATGATCTATGCAGAAAGTAAAAGAGATACACAAGTCACCTACATCGAAAATAATAAATAGGTCATTTTCATCAGGCAAGGCTGTAGCAAGGAGGTTAGATCCCCCCAAAATGAAAAAAAATAAATACATACTTTATGCTCGCTTGGTGCTCACACAGCGATATTATACAGACTGTCCCAAGTGTCGTGTGTCATTTTTGACCTGTAATTTTAGTAACTTTCCGTAGAGCTATGTTCATGAAAATTGGCACACTTATGGGAAAAGGTCCTAAGTGTTGTTGAGTGAAAGCAAAATTTTAAAATTTTGACCATTTGACCTCACAATTTGGGTCCAAACCAAAAATTTGAATTTGCCTTATGGGGTTTCAATGTAAAAAAAATCGAGATAGAAAAATGTCTGAATTTCATTGACCAAGGTGTCAATTCTTATGGTTTCGGACCCGAAAAACCCGAAAATAACAATTTTATTTACGAAAATTCAACCGTTGACCCAGTAAGGTCACCGTCAAGGTCATAAGGGTGGCAAAAAGAATAGCATACCGACAAAGGTGTCGATCTATGGGTTTTATAGGGTGCCCAAGTCATTGGTATTGTCCAAATACCCGTATTATTCACTAATTGACCTACGAGGGTCACAATGGGGGTCAAAGGTCATAGTGTTAAACGTCAGGCCATCGTGGCAACTAACGTGTCAAACCATAGGTTTTGAAGGGTGCCAAAGTCGGATAGGCAGTTCATAGATCCGTATTGTTGGTTTTTTGCCCTCCGAGGGTCACAATAGGGGTCAAAGGTCATAGAGTTGAACTTCGGGCCATCATGACAGCCAACGTGTCAAACCATAGGTTTTGAAGGGTGCCAAAGTCGGTTAGGCAGTTCATAGATTCGTGTTGTTGGTTTTTTGACCTCCGGGGGTCACAATGGGGGCCAAAAGTCATAGAGCTAAACGTCGGGCCATAATGACAGCCAAAGCGTGGAACCATAGGTTTTAAAGGGTGCCCAAGTCAGTGTGGCAGTTCGTAGCAGTTTGCATATTGTCGATTTTTTTACCATCGAGGGTCATAAGGGGGGGTCAAAGGTCATATATGTATGTTTTGAAATAATAGGAAAACTAATTTCTCCAACTAAAGGTTTTGAAGGGTGACCAAGTGAGTGGTGTACACATATCCACTGCCTTTTCCGACAAGCCTCCCTTACCCTCTTAGTTTTACGCCGTTCTTGATTATTTATTTCCCTAGACATCCTTTTTCCCGACTCTGTGTCCACATTTTTCCACTACATCTCTCTGCAAAGAAGGTCTTATGGAGGTCTAACGCCACATAGGACTTTCTTTATAACTACGCTGAAATCCCATTGGTTTTAAAGATCAACAAGCAAATAGCAAAACCCATTCATGCCGCTTTTCATTTAAGTATTAGACCTCCATTGGTATCGCTCAAGTTAAGGGTTGCGAGTTTTTCCCATGAAAGTCCTAAAGATATGTTAAATAAGTAGTTAAGAAAAAGTCCCAGTTTGACTGTAAAGACCGCAACCTTCTGACTGACCCTCGTCCTGCAAACATTACTGTCTGCAAATTTATCAGGACCTCACTTCACATTCAAACTTGCAAATCGGTTGGGTATAACACCCAACAGTCTCATTGCTATGTCTTGGCCTTTCCATTAAGATGCTTTTGCCGCTGAGCACTATTGTCCGCGCAGCGTGAACTGGACAATTCCAGGTGTGCGATATAACAAAATTTAAATATTCTAAACTTGAAGCCCTAGAAAGTGTAATGTTGCAGCTTCGAGAAGAAAAGCATGGCAATCAAAACCATCTCTGCAATTGGATGGTTGACTAGCCCAATGTAAACTACATGTTCACTTTTCAGTTTATAATCCTATTAATTTTGTCGTTTAGTGATATTTCTCTTTAATGGTTAAATATTTATCACAACGCATGATACAATCAAAATAAAAGCTGGATTTATCCATTTCTTTTACGTTTTACCTTATGGTTTCGGACATAGCCAATATCTTTTTAAACGGAGTTTTGTCTTCCACTTTGAGCTGCAAATCAAAATGATGTTTAGAGAAATAAATGATCAACTTCGGCATGAAGCTAAGATGGCATGGGAAGCCTGCCGGAAAGCACTGCGAGGAAATGGAAAATTTTTGGAAGGAAGGGGGGTAAGCGCATTGCATATTTTCTTTATGACCTTTGATCCCCATTATGAATTTCGGAGATCAAAAAAATCTGTTATGCGGAACTATGAACTGCAAAACTGACTTGGGCACCCTTTAAAACCCATGGTTCCACTTTTTGGTTGTCATGATGGCCCAAAGTTTAACTCTATGACCTTTGATCCCCATTGTGACCCTCGGAGGCCAAAAAACCAACAACACGGATCTATGAACTGCCTAACCGACTTTGGCACCCTTCAAAACCTATGGTTTGACACGTTGGCTGTCATGATGGCCCGAAGTTCAACTCTATGACCTTTGACCCCCATTGTGACCCTCGGAGGTCAAAAAACCAACAACACGGATCTATGAACTGCCTAACCGACTTTGGCACCCTTCAAAACCTATGGTTTGACACGTTGGTTGTCATGAAGGTCCGACGTTTAACTCTATGACCTTTGACCCCCATAGTGACCCTCGGAGGTCAAAAACTAACAATACTGATCTATGAACTGCCTAACCGACTTTGGCTTTGTATAGCTGCGCAGGGATATCTAGTAGTCCAATGCGACTCAAGTCAATAATTATCTAAGCAAATTTGTAGATGCAGTGTGCGTAGTTGTAGTGCAGCGTGTGAAATAATAGTGCTGTGAATTAGAAGAAAGGTGAATGACTTATGGACCTCCTGAGGGACCCCAGAATTGACAACGATACCAAGGAGTTAATTCATTTGGTCCCTGCAAAAAAAACTAGGAGGCTAAATTCAATTTTATAATAATATTTTTATATTTTCCTTTACAGGTTTATAATAAATATGTATATTTTATTTTTGTCTACTATTCCATAAACCCCCCGAAAATATTTTCTGGCTACGGCCTTGTCATCAGGTGAGCTGTTCAGCCAGAGTCAACGTTTCAATGGCTAGCTCTGCCATAGTCCTCAGGGCATTGAGTGATGGACCAACAATTCATCTGCATGGTCAACAAAAGTGACATCATGATGAGCTTTGAAACTCTGTACCTATCTCTACAAAGGATTTCCCTTTAGAGACATGCTTCAGCTCCCGAGTATACCCTTCCAAATCAATATAGTAGAACTATTTCTTCTTGAGAGGATAACAACATACTTCATGAAAGATAGAAAGTTCTTTGAGCAGATGGAAGGCATCCACATTGGATTAAGTCCAAACATCGATGCAGCCATGGCACATTTTTAATGGAGGATTTTGAGGAGAAAACTCTACCCAGTAACTCATAACAGCCTAAATACTGAAACTGCTACATGAATGACACATTCATTGTTTGGCCACATGGGCAGAAGGTAAACCTCAAGAAAATTAATAGAAAAAGCCACAAAATCAAGTCCACTATGGAGCAGAAGAAAAATGGATGTCTGCCGTTCCCTGATATTCTAATACATCAAGAAGATTGCAGATGCCTGGACAACCAAAAGCCCACTCATATTAATATCTATTTGAATGGGCGGAGTCATCACCATCCCATCCAACGGGATGCTGAAAATTTAATTCAGTCCATCTTAACCATAGCCAATGAAGAGAGCTTACCCAGTGATTTGAAACACCTTCACCAATCGTTTAGGCAGAATGGATACAGTAAAAGAGACATCCATCCTGCTCTTAAGAAACCCTATGATGAAAACATGTCAATCCTTAATACATTAAACAAGAAAGAGAAACAAGAAAACCAGTCATGAGGTCTGGCCTCCCATTCATCTCCACTACATCCAGTAAATTATCAAATATTCTAGGAATAAATCGAATTGACACAATAAGCTACCTTGGAAACTAATGATGTCTAAAGAAAAAGACAACATGGAATAGGGAATACTTAGCAGAGCAGCTTCAAATACTATACTTTGGCATAGAAAATGAGCTCACCTTAGCCATGAAAACATGGAAATATTAGAAAAGGTTGTAAATTGGTTGAACATTGATGAAAAGGATAAAGATACTTGGGCTGTGAGCCTGGAAGGAAAAAAACAAAGCTGCTACACAATGAAAAAACAAACGAAGCTGCTACACAATACTGCTAAGGAATACTGCAAATCGTCCATCGTAAATTGTTTATACTGATGCCATGGAGCCTCTTTTTCCCATATGGCTCATTTCATGCCAGTTCATCCAGGCATGACCCCCACCAACTTGGATTTTGACCAAACATGGCAATTTTTATCCTTCCATGTAGGAATAAAACATTGTAAAATACTTCTTGGCTATCTTACAGCTTTATTGCGACCATTTGATATTTGGGTGAAACTGCAGTTTTTAATGAATGTGATCTCCAGGGGCTTGTACCTCCAGAGGGAAATAATTTGTCTCAGCCATACTTTTCATCCCACTCTTATGAAAATTTGCAGGTTTACAATAGTCATGAGGATTCTAAAAACTAATTGAAAAATATCCTAAGGGATATTGAAAATTCCCTAAACTCGTATGTTTCATAAGATTTTAGAAAATTTTGCGACAAAAATATGGTTCCACAAAACATTTATAACATAAACTTAAAATTCATGGCTTTTTGCTTGCTTTGTTGTTAAAAAAATCCCTTTACACTACTCTGGTAGTCTGTGTTGGGTCCTCCTTCAAGTATGACGAAATGCTTGTGTTAACTGCTTTCTCTATACTAAGTAAGTATTTATGACATGAATCTTGTGCATAATAAGTTCCAAAATTAAAAAGAAATTATCTACAGGTTTTTTTTTCTCTCGATAAGAAAAATATACTTTTGAAATAGAATATTTAAGGAATTCACAGAACTTACCCATCCTTGCTGGGATAACTTGATCGTTGCTTTATAGAACACATAAAAGTACTGGATACATGTCGACACAACTTAACTTTCTCGATTTTTATTGACAAAAATTTCATGAACGCGTTTTACTTAATTAATGTTGTGCAACTTATAAAAATAATCTGAGAAGGCACATTGTCCAACCTTGACAAGCCTTTACCCTAATGAGGATTAGACATTCATTTGTTGCTGTAACTTCTTGGAAGAAATGATACTTTTAAACTTCATAGTTGAGCTCAGGAAGTTATCAGATTACATTTGAATATGGTAACAATGTAACCACATCTTTTAGACCTGAAAAGGGTCCATGGAAAAGGAAGTGAAAATGAACTGAGTAGGCCCTGCCACTTTCACCATTTATACAAAGTAGTTTTTCTCTCAGGAGGTAGCTATTGTTTGACCTTTGTCTTCCCCAGTTGCCCTTCAACTTTGGCAGTGTGTTCATTAAGTTTATTTTTTCCAATGAGCTCAGTTGTTAATATTTGTGTCCATCTCTAGAAACCAGGTATGTAAACATTAAGGAAAATATTTTGACAAAATTTGTAATTTCTATCTCAGCTAACAATCATTCGTCAATTTCATATTTTGATTTATCATTCAGGTTGATGCCTTTATAACGACATAGTACCAAGAACTTGGTAACTGTAGTCTATGAGAACTTAATGGTACATAGTGCCATAAACTAGCTACACTCAATTAATCTCCTAAAATTCGAAGAATTAAGTGCATTGGAAAGACAAATGATTGAACTCAGGAGTGGCATAAGTTCTGGACTTCTTCTGAGTATTTGTGAGCACCAAAAAACCTACTTCCTAAAAACATAAAACGTAACAAATAACTTGCTGTTATCAAGTAACTTGCTGTTGTTACTTGTTGTTAGATGTCATAGGAAAAAATAGTAATTGATTTGATCGCCTGCATAATGCATTCAGAAAAGGAGTAAGAAGGATAAACTTCATGGCTACTTACTACTTAGCCTTCCAACTTTAACATTAAAGGCCTTATTTTTAGATCTGGCAAAATATTGACACATAATAATAAAAAACACAATAATAATTTTAACTCAAGTGTTTTTGGCATGAGTTTTTTGATCCTGTTTCAAATAACAATGTTTACTTACAATTTGGGTTGTATTGGGAATGTAAAAATTTTAATGTACGTTTTACAATAGTTACACATTTAAAGAAAAAATCAAACAAAACGATAAAAATGGCATTGCAACATTTTATGAATTTTTGATTTATTGCAGTCTCCCATACCGCACGTCACTGGTAGTGTAACAAGAATTGCACGCCACTGGTTAAGGGTTAAAAAATAAATGTCTGCCTACTTCTTTTACCAGTCTTTCATATACAGGAATCTAGCCTATCTTTTCAGGAACAGTCTTTCATATATGTTATGCCTTCCTTGTAATATTATCTGTTAACTTTGATTTGTTAACTCTGCAATTGATGTCATTTTATTCATGCAATGCCATAAATATATTAAGGTTTCTTTGGAGAGGAAAAAACAAAAATAATGTAATTGAAACTAGGCATCCATGTGAAAAAAATGGGACAAAATCTGATGCTGCCGCATCTCAGAAAAATATTTCCACACATGAAACTAATTTCTTCAGTGAAATTAATGGAGACAAAGATGAACAGCAGGCAGGCACAACCACAATTAATCAATAATTCATACAATGTTGCAATGCCATTTTTATTGTTGTTTGATTTTTCTTTAAATGCTTAACTATTTTAAAACTAAAATTAAAATTTTTACATTCCCAATACAAACCAATTTGTAAGTAAAATTTTGCACACAGATAAGTAGAAAAAAATTATGAAAAAAGAGCACTACATGCGAATGTCAAACCTAGGACTTCAAGGTAGTAGCCAAACACCATTAACACTGGGATACCGCTCCTTCCTCTATAGGAATAAAATAGACCTGTGAATGTTTAACTGCACTTCTTTTTAAAACCATTGGTTATGTAACCCTGTGTGTGGGTTATTTGTGGTCAGCTCCAAATGGACTACAACATTAAAAAGTTTGACTGAAGTTTGAGACGTGGTTTTCTTAATGAGCTATTATTTATCAGTCCTAGGATTTCATATCGTAAAATAAACATCTTCATGAGATATGATACCAGTGTTTAACATACTAACATATAAGACAAGTACACTACAACAATTACGTACAACATAAAAAGGAATAAACAGCTGCTTTAGAGACAAGAATACCTACTTGTTTCAGACCTCTGTAACTTTCAATTGAATGGGTTACACTGCCCATAAATACTCGTGCATCGGAGTAGCAAAGAGAACAGGAATACTGAAGAGGGTTGGTGTACTTTCAATAAACAGCACCACTGGAAATCCACATTCCTACATTGCAGGAAGACAGCTCTTTCTTATTCACCGGAAGAAAAAAAAGTTAAGCTTGTTTACATGTAAAGCTAGAGCTTGAATGCTAAGCATGTGCCGGTTGCTAGCAAGCAACTATGTGATACTTTTGACACCTAAATGATGGGTAACTTCTGAAAATCACAGGTATTTTGTGCCATCACATTAATAACAGCACACACATGAAACACTTTGGACCACCAAGGTGCCCCACGTCCCCACTGGAGGGCTAATAAGGTTAAGTTTATCGGTCCCAGGATTTTATATAGTAATGTATAAGGCAAGAAAACTACTACCAAATGAACAACATAAGAAGGAAAAAAACTGCTTACATTAAGATAAGATAACTTGTTTGAATAATTAATTACTTTGAATCAAATGGGTTACCTATGAATCTGTGTAAAAAGCAGAATGTCCTATGATTTAAAATGACAAACATTTAGATTTTTACCTCCTGCAACAAATAATTACATTCCATTACAAGGATTCTGTACATACCTGGGCATTCTCCTCCGGAGATAGTTCCTTCTTTGCCCCAATCAGCGTCAAGTCCAGGTCTGCCACAATATCTCCCCTACTCTGAGTTTCCACCTTTTCACCTTGGGAAGCAGTTAAGGTATTGGGCTGCAACAAAGTCCCCAATCATCATCATTAGCAAATGAGGTACAGAAACATAGATGTGCTTTTAGAATTATTCACACGCATAAAATAAAAGTTAGTTTCAAATGGATATCTTCATACTATCCGGCAAGGTAATTAATGTCAGGAATTGATTATGTTTATAGTTGTTATTAAACTTACCACTTAACTATACTCCTAATGCTTCTTATTTTCATTGCAAAATTCCTGAAAAATCCACGTCATTATCCTCTGGGCAACAGTTCTTGGAGGTGTAATTCTCCAGATATCATCTTATATTATAACAGAAACTCATATTATGGGAACACTTTGTATGAGAATCCAGAGGCCATAGGTAATAGCTTTCATTCACAGAAAATAAAAAGGGGCACAAACAGAAAATAATTTCAGTTTATTTTGGTTTATAATTTGGTTTAGAGACATCAAGGATTTTGACAAAAAAAACTTACTCAGACGAGATACAACTGACGCCCATTTTCAGTTAACGAAAAAGAGAAATCTTTGGATTAATTTCTAATAGGACAAAATTTGCATAACTTCAATGAGTAAATATGAAGATTTTTTCTCTACATGTAAAATTAATAATTGGTGTTTTCTTGAGGTATTTTTACATTCAGTGACTTAATTAAGTTTGTATGATGTATATTTCCACACAACAATATTAGTTATTAATGGAAAACACTGAATCCTTCACAACTTATTTGCACAAAAAATTTAGACTGTGCTTTCAAGCATATCAAATTGTTTCAGGAGTAAATGCACTTAATTAATGAAAAATTATAGACTACAAATGATAATTTCTTCAATTTAATATAAAACTCCACCACTGATGAAGGTTACAATACCCTTTGTCTTTTTTAAGGACATCTCTATTCTTACAAACAGACTGATATATTATGCTTTAGGAAGGTTAGTTACCAGTGATGATGAAGCAAGAAATAAATAGTCAGTATAATAGCACAGGCACCGAGAACACTAGAAAGAAGAAGACTCCTACAATTGAGAGTATTAACACCAAAATAGGGAAACAGTATATCTGATACTACATTTCGAGCATGGTAAAAAATGGTCGCCATGTTTCAAAATGGACAGCTGCAGAAAAGTCAAGATTGGAAGCTTTCAAAATGTGTCGCTCTAGAAGATTACCAAAGATAAAAAAATGAAAACAAAAGAAGGAAGTAAAAAGAAGAGTGGGAGGAAAGGGAAGTCTTCTAAAAACCTTATCTTAATTGGCCACCTCATTAGATGTGATGGCCTTATAAATACAATAGTCGGACAAAAAGGAGAGGTGGACAGAAAGAAGGGAAAATAATAGTGCTGTATTTTGTCATGGGCCACGTTATTAAGAACATAAAAAAGAAGGCCATCTATTTGAAAAAGATGAACAGATGCTAGACCGGAATTGAGGGCTGTAAGAAACCAATTTCAGTTTTGCTTACTGATGATGGTGATACAGTACAAAATAAAGATCATTATAGCATTACCTGATCAGAAGAGTCTTGATGTACCAGTTTGCTTGAGACACCATCAGAGCAATCATTGAGTACATATCCTTCTTCACCATCGCTAATCTGATCTTCTTTAACAGGAGAGCACTTGTATGTTACCCGATCACTCTATTGGAAAGAGGGACAACGATGGATACCCATTTTAATCAATTGGTATACAAATAAAAAGTGATCATGAACAAAGCTTGAATTACATGGTCTCTGTAGAAAATAAATTATTCCTGATGAATGATTCTGGCCTCTTTGTAGAAAACAGATTGACTTAATAAACCAAAAGGATTCAGCCAGTAAAATTCTTATTCGTTCTCAAATAATCTAATAACAGTCATAGTATGAAGAAGAAACAACTTTATTGGGAAAATCTTCGGAATAAAAAGCTTCTTAAGTTGTGAACTTCCCCGATCATTAAAATTAATTTCCAAAAGGGAACAAGGCCAAGAGCACTAACTTCTAAAAAAATAGATAAAAATCTAAGAATAAGCAAAATCTTAATATTTCATTAAAAGTGGAAGGGTTTCAAGACTATGAATAACAGCAGCAGAAAATTCAGTCAGACTAAATAAAAATCAGTAAACATCACTAAAAATTGATATCTTTTGGCAATCAACTTGCATTGCAAACGTCAAACACCCCATTCAAAATTGGCAAAGAAGGTTGAATCCCTAGCCTACACTATAAATTCCTCTTCACTTTCATCACAAAATCCGAATCTGCTAGAATCTGATTCCTATAAACATCAATCCCTCATAAGGAATGCAAGTTATGTAGTTGAATTTGGCTAGCAGCTACATCATGATGTCACGATCAATCTGTTTCACTGTACCTAATTCAAAAGTACTCAGTTTAACTCTCAATTCCTAATCCCCCTTCCACTCTGTGGTAAACGGAAGTGAAAAATGTGTTTGTATGATCACATTACAAATGACTGCTCAGTGCCGTGATGACAGAGAGCTTACTTGCTCAGTGAGTTTAACGGTCAGTTTGGCAAAATACACCAAATCTGTTCATTACATTTAATGTTAATGATTCAAACATGAAAGCTCTTCCGTAGTTGTTCATGATTGAAAAGGCAAGGCAAAATGCAGTACGTTTCTGCTGAGAGGTATAAATAAATAATGCATAAAGGAATGACAATGTGCCAGAGGAAAATTGGATTACACTTGGCAAAACTACACTCACCAGGTCATCAGTCGTCAATGGGTCTGACACATCACTGGAAATTCCAGCTGGATCTGACGTGTACTGCATGGGATTATTCTCCTCACTGAGGTGACCTTCGTTCTCCTCTTTCACTACTAGAAACTATATGAGAAAAATGGGCGTCACCCAATGAAAGCAAAACAATAATCTCATTTCAACATAAAAAGGCAAAACAATAATTCCCTCATTCGATAATGAAAACTCCTATTTTAAGTGAGACCACTCCAGCTGGTCAAAATGATCCTGAGATTCTTGCAACTCAAAGATCAAACTCTAGAATATTAATTTCCAAACAAGGACGGGGAGCTGCTTCACCAAGATCACGTTCAATGATAGTTTTGTAGGTTTGAATGAGAGTTTTGGTCACTTACAGTAGGGGCACAACAGCGGGAATGATAGATCAAGGTTCCAGTGGACATTGAATTGTCTTTATCATTTCTTTACCTAGGCTTATAAAGAGGTGCCACAACAATTTATGCTAATTCCTTAGTAGAATTAAAGGAGGAAGATGGCTTGAACAAATAAGAGGGCAATCATGAGACACAACCTGGTAATAGCCACCACCTATGGCTTAAACAGATATTTGACAAGGGTATCCAAAAGTCTACTCCACAGGATAAGAAACATTTCTCTCAAATGATTAGCAGTGTTGTACAACTGTTATTGACTTGTATGAAAAAAGATTTGTATGGTTCGAATTTCTACCTTATGTGTTACTACTAGAAAAGTACAACCACTAACGGTTGCATATATGTTAGTGACTTCCAGTTGAAATACTTACTATTATGACGGACATACTATCTTTCTTCATACGACTGAGAAATTTGCACAACTGACGGTGCATCAATATAGGTTTTATAGTGTATAAGAATAAAACTTACCAACTTGTCATCCCTGGGAAGTAGGCAGTCTGGCACAGGAATGTATATTTCAGTGGCTTGGGCTGAGCAAGTGAGCTGTGTATTGTTTTCAATCAAGTCTTGAATGCAGTCCGTAGTCTCCACAGAAGGCCCCAAATTGTCATCAACTGCCCCTTCTCTTTCAAAACTCTGCAGACAAAGTAACAGTGACAAAACACTTATCTCCTCAAAAACACATACATGGGATGCACTAGAGCATTGCAAAAAAGAATGCTGAACATAATGTATCTGGCTTCATGTAAAAATGGAGAGTTGTCTGCACACCTATTAACCAATCACTGAAAAGCTACAGTGCCGACTGAAATAAAATTTAGCCGGAAGATCCCTAATATTCCGAGTTCATTCAGCGTCTTTTTTAAATTTATTTTTGCCATGATAGCCGGCTCTTCAATGCAAACTGTACAATACACAATGTAGATCACTCAGATATATCATTTTTCAAATTACGAGAAATCAAGCTAAAGATAAATGATTCAAATTTTTGTGATAATAAAGTAAATAATCGAGTTTCTTCCTATAACACACCATTTGCTTCCGCAATTTAAATGTTTGGAGTAGTGGCTTTTGTTAGGCCAAAATCACTATTTCACCTTTTCTCATTAGTACAGTTGAGGAAAAACAAGTGGAATATGTTTTCAATGCATTCATTATGTCCTAGACTTCCTGTTAATATTTAAATATATAAAATCTGGAGGAGAATACTGGGTGTAATATTTATGCAGAAAGAAAAGAAACCTCAAAACCATCTTGTTTTCCATATATTTTTTATGAAACTGTTTTTTAAGTAACACTGATACTATTAGCCTTAAAACAAGCTAAACCAATCATACAACAATTATGTATTATGCGATATGCAAAGTTCCTGCTGTCTTTCAATAGATGGCTTTAGCACTGATTGCTGGTCGTTTTTGAAATACCAGAAACATCATGACTCAAGCTAAGACATTTGGTAGACAAGCAGCTTGATGACCATGATGAATACATCTCCATAATAGATACTTAGTGTTGTGAGAAAATGTCTAAGTTTGAGCCAATTTACCATCATTTGTGAAAGGAAATGATTTCCTTCTTTCATTAAAAGAAAACAGGGGATAAAGTTCATCAAGTCCCATTAAGTTAACCGAGATGCTGCTACACAAGAAACAACGTTAAATGATTGGTATAATCTTCAAACACAGTAATTCTAATGATGATGACCGTCCATTTGTAGGAAGACGAAAAGCCTTCAATGAAAATTAAATGGAGGTATTGCTTGAAGAAGACGAATGGAAAACTTAAGAAGAGTTTGCTTTGTATTTGGAGTTACCCACCAAGCCATTGCATGCGTTGGTAATTTAGTGTTAAGCAAGGATCTTGAGTTTCCAATGATTCAACAGTAATTATAAAGCATATAAATGATCCACCTCACATTAAAAAATCCATTACAACCTAGCTGGAAATAATCAAATGTAAAGGCCAAATGTTGCCCGCAAATCCTCCAGGCATTGCACTGTCTGATTATTACTTGTCCCATTCGATGGTACATGGTCTGACAGGTCCGCACTTGCACCCATGTGAATACATTGAAAATTGGCTTCATTCATGCATAACCTCAGAAGATGAACACTTTAACCATCACGATTCAAGCTCTGCCACAATTATGCAGAAAAATTGCACCTTACGATGGACAGCTTCCTTCCTTTTATATGTAACCCATTAGAAATTTGGATACATAGCTCCGTTTTTATCATAGGGTGGACAGAACCTTATTAATCACCTAGATTTTTAAATTATTAATCAAATGAACCATTTAATACAAAATAAATACATACACCTAGGAAACAAAATCTTTAACTCTACAATTACATGAAAAATTTCTCAACACAGTTATCTGCATAAACTTAAATACACTTTAGAAAAATATGAGCAAAAAACATTAACCATTCCAATAAGTACTTAGAAAATATTTCTGCTACCACACTTCAAACTCAAAGAATAAAATTCATCCACAAATTATAACAGTATCCCATTCAAATTATTACACAATCACTACACGAATGTCATCAAAACAGATAAAAATAAGGTTTCAAGAAATTGACATCAAAATATATAATAGGAATTTAAATACTTTGATCATACATTATTACACCTTAATAAAGTCGATAGCCCCAAAAAATTAAGAATGCAATAAACTTTCCACACATGCATATCATATAAAGTGTTATCACAGGTTTTCCAAGCTTAGACATCTGTGGAAGGTTACTCAGGAATTCCACCGGGTCAGGGGCCGTATTCTGTATCTCCAAACTGATCTGTGTGGCTCCGATTGGCCAGGTGGGACATCATAGAGAATTGCGGTAAGCAGTCCTGCGATTCTTTATGAAGATGATGGGTGCAGCACCGACGTGAAAACAGAGGATCATTGCTAGCCATACCAACACAAAAAAGGAGTCTAAACGGCCACCGACTAGTCGGTTCCATGAATACCCCATGCAATTCGTGTCTTTTAATTTCGTTTTCCCCTCATCACCAAGTCATGAAAGAGGTTTGTGACAATTTATCTCTTTCTCCATTTTATTTCTAATTATCTTTTTCTTTTATTATGTGAAGGGAGTAAATACATTATGATAGAGTGAAATAAAGCCTATTACAATTGAGGGAAAGTGATATTATCAATGAGAGAAAGTCATGAAATGGTGGCAGACTTCATATTTATTAACCAATACCTTCTATTTTTGTTAAGGCAATCAATAGTTGATGATAAAGTAAATTATACTGGCCTATTCAAAGGTTGACAAAGATTAAACATTGTGGAAAACCTCATATTTATTTGTTGATGAGGGAAAAACAAAATAAAATGTACAATGTGCACGGGGGGATTAATGAAACCCCCTACGCAGTGGCCATTCTGATACATTTTTGGTGTCCGTATGGCTATCGATGATCTCTCTTTTACTTGTTCGTGCTGTACCACTTGGGTTCATACAGAATCACACGACTGCTAACCGGGAGTCAGTGTGACGCCCCACCCAACGATCGGTGCCTCACTGATTGGTTTGGAGATACATAATACAGCTCCTGGAAAACTCGAACAATGAAATGTCAGCGAAGATGGTGTTGGAGAATCTGACCAGGTGTAATTATGGGGCAACCTTCTGCATATCATGTATTTTCCACGATTTTGAAGGCTGTTATGCGGGATGAAAAAATGTACCTAAAAATGTATTTCCCAACACAGGTAACCTTTTAACTTATTTATACCAAGGTCATATTTAAAGTTGTAGGCCAATATCATACAGTTAAACTTTAAACTTTTTTATACTAAGGTTATATTTAAAATTGCTAACCACCAATGTTTAAGGAAGCTTTCCAATTTTATAATGCATTTTTAAAATACAGTTTTTCTGAGAGATTTTTTAAAGAAACTGTTTTTATAACAAAAAATACAAGTAATTTTAATGAAGGCACTAACAGAAATGCAAATATAAAAATAATATTCAAATATAGGAATATTTTTATGTAAATTAGAGTTAGCAATTACGGATAAGATGTATCACATCAAAAATCCTAATTGCTTTTATTTTACACCCATGGATGAATATGTTTTCTAGGATAATTTTTGCGCACTTAAATTAATTTCCAATAGTTTGCCTATCATGCCTTCATTGTACCCACCATGAAATGCCTTGAATAAAAACAATGAAATTCCGAAACGTAGCAAAGATGCTTAATTATAAATAACCTTAGCGTCATGAGATCACAGTTACAGGTGAGGAAGAGGCCCCGAACAAAAGAAAGAAAATATGTTTGCATGCATACGAGACTTTATTTGACAACGCATAAAAATTTCCGGGTCTCTGACACTTCATTTTTTAGCAGCAAATCGTCAGGGATTTGTTTGTTCACTTTAGCATGCTCCGATTACCTAATCAAATACTTAAAAAGGTAGTGCGGTACAGCCTAGTGGGTATATTGCCTTTTTCAGTTGATAAATAGTGCATTTGAATGCTATACTTACCAGGATATCATTGTTTAGCACACACTCAGTTTTGCCAGAAGACAAAATGTTTTCATTAGTTGCCACTGAAAAACCAACTCCAACATTAATATGACCCTTCAAAGGATTCACAGGTGCGGAAAAACCGTTTATGGGAAATAGGACTATTATCACTTTTCCGTAAACCATGTTTGAGGGCCTTACATATCCCTACAATTGTAGATTAACAAAAGGTATGCTAAATTATCTTTTGATCGTTAATCGAAGTGCCTTTTTAGTTACTATTCGATTTAATGGCCACCGGCAGTTGTAAAACATTATATATTTCTCTAATTGTGTCACCGTGCGACTAATCTATTGTCATATTGAGATAATCCTTGTAAATTTATGCTGTAACTATTTCTGTCAGCAAACATTTTCTCCCTAGATTCCTACTATTGTAGACAAAAACCAAAGAGAGTCACTTTTAACTGTGCAACATTTATACTACACCAGTCTTCAAATAAGAAAAAACGAAAAGTACTCACCCTGAAGCATTTTCTCGTCAAACTTTTTCTCAGAAATGCGTTTGACTCTAAACAAGTCTTTTTGAAAACACTGAACTCCGTCAGTTTCTTCAAACACAGTGGACACATGGTAGCGGGCAGGCCATCTCCCACAGCAATCTGAGTGGTTAATAAACAAGTTAAACGTCAACAGCATTAGGAATTATCATGGAAAACATAATGAAGTAAGCAGCATTTTAAAGAAAATCGATAACATGTACCGTGTATATAATAACATGTAACTTACATATAAACCGACTAAATCATGTAGGGCATCCTTCACAGTTATTTTGCACGCTAAACTCGAAGAGAATATGTTGTAATAATACTCATGATTCTTCATACAGAGTCTGCAATGGTCAATCTCTGAACTCCTTCCAGAAGAATCCGAGAAAATCCCACTGGTGTGACTCATCTTTTCGCTTCAAAATATCAATCAATATTTAAAACAGGTCTATCGTCAAAGAAATCATCCACTCAGCATTGACAAACATAACAAAATCCCACAAGGAAACTGCATTCACTAGAGTACGTGTGAAAATGAAATACTTTAGAATGCTCAACGAAAGGAATATAAAAGCCAACAATTAATGAATCGCCTGAAAGATAAACCAGGACGAAATAGAATGGACCGAGAATATATTATAACAATTTTGGACACGATTACAAATTCCGTGGACACATACACAACAAATATTGATCCACAACATTACTTGTTAGTATAAGACAAAACAATCACACCTCAGTATCGAGTCGATGTTTCTAGTTGCCATTTTATCCGCCAACAGCAGACCTTAAGTAGAGGCCAAACATACGCGGTTGAAGACAATTTTCTTTCCATTTGATAAAATAAATAGACAATGCATTGATGTTCATCATTTTTATTTCAATTTGTTGTAAAATAACTGTATTTTGTTATTATTAATTCAATAATTTGTCCAGATACGGAATTTAAGGCCAACTTCGGCTTGCACACGCTCATAATCCATTGGCGCTTTTTAAATCTAAAAATAACTTTAAACTTTCTATGATGTAGAATTAGTCGTTTAAAAATATTCATGAATGATATTTCTCAATAAATCCCAATATTATGCCACTAATCGTTGAAAATACCTAGTTTGGATTGTAGGCCTGTTGCATACGTTATCCTCTAGCGGTTTAATACGCAACTAAATTTCGGTATCAGAACTAAACCTAGCTTACCTGGTCAGTTATAAGGTGCCAATAAGCTTGAATTCTTGTGACTCGTTTGCTGTTTACTCATCTGCTTATGTGATTTCTTTATGAAGTCCGATTTAAATGTGAACTTATTACGCCCTTTTCCTTGATAAGTTTAATGTTTTTGCATTGGTGTATGTCATGGAAATGATCTTAATGTATTAGGAATTTGGAAATTACTGAGTCATACGTGGATGATTTGTTGGAGTGAACTGGTTTAGAGATTCAATGAGTTATTGCAGTGAAAGTATGAGTATTACCATTGGGGATTTCTCGGAGTCTTCAGGAAAGTATTCGGAGAGTACCCCGTGCAGACTTTGCATGAAGAAAAATGATTATTATTACAACATATTCACTTCAGTTGTGGCAAGCCAGATAACTGTAGAGGATGCCTTATATGATTTAGTCGACTTAAAAGTAAGTGACGGTTACATTTTATGGATTTCCTGAGTTCTGTTTTTATTCCGTTCTATGAACTTATTTTCCACGATATGTCTGAGGTCTCTCGCATACGTTTTCATTGATTTCTTAGGTTGCTGTGGGAGATGGCCTGCCTGCCACTTTATGTGCACTGTGCTTGGAAAAGCTCATCGAATTCAATGATTTCAGAAATGTTTGTCATAAATCGGACGGAGAACTGAGAAATTTTTCGTGTATAAATAACTCAGGGGTGAGTGCATCTTTTTTTCATTGGAATTCTAGTGAAACTTACAAATAATGTGAAATCATTCACGTAAGTAGATATTAACTTGTTCATATTATATTACCGTGTAGCCAAGCCTTAATGGTTTCACGTTCATATCGACGAGATTTAAAACTTTTGTAAGATGTTTGTGTTTGTGGGTTCAACAGGTTAAGACAATAGCGTGAAAAAGTAACTTAATCGTGTATTTGATGAATCCAAGACGGGCAAGGTATTAAGATATATGTCTGCATCAAATTAGTATATGCAAAATTTATTAAAAATCACTTTGATTAGGATACAAAAGTTAATGGAGCATTAAATTAATTCATTAGCAATATTAAATGATATGAAAGGACCTCGCCAATGATCGACGGAATAGTGAAATTAGTCCAATTTCCCACGTAGTGTTTCCGATTTTATTTATTCAGTGGTGAGGACCGCAGACGTTTTGTCTTTTCTAACAGCTATGTGTTCAAAATTCAATCCAAGCCAAAAAAGTGGGTAATTGGAATTCAACTACTATGACCTACGAATTAAGGATATCAATGAATGCGAATAATTGTTGGGATGTGTTTTCGATATCTTTCTCTTACTTTAAACCTCCTGTTTGGATTTAAATTTGAACTCTTGAAGTTTAGGTCATTAATAGAATCGTATTTGAGGACGTTTTTAAAGTTCATTTGCCAGTTTTAAGTTATATTAAACATTAAGAGATGATAGAAATGCATAAGTTTACAAGTACTAAAAGGTAAATTAGCAACTCAAAAAGTATCCAAGAAAATATTTCAACAAAAAGATTAAAATATCTAAGGCATATTAAGAAAAATGATTCTACACACCATGGCTATTTAGTGTACTTGTCCGTTGTTATGTTAAAATAATATATTTATATGCATTTTTTATATATGTATCATATTTGAGTGATTTGATAACAATATTATTTGCTAAAATTATCTATGTCAGTGGTTCATAAAAATTTTTATCTGCTTGATTTAAAAAACCTTTATTCAAATTATTTAATGGTAAATAATATTTTGTTTACATAACAAAAAGGTGTGGTAAGTGCTACCCTAGATAGCATATATCAACTTTAACTAGCTTAGGAATTTTTTCTAGGCTTGTTAAAATCCTAAGATTCATTGTAAAATAGATGTATTAATAACCAAATAAGAGTTTAGGATTTACATTCCTCTCTCTGTAAAGTGGTAATTTTGTAATTTTTTTCTTAAAGCCTTGTCAAGGGATCGCACTTTCCCCGTGCGTGGGGCAAGTGAGTCCCATGGCTGATGTGCAATATATTTCCACATTGCATGGCGCATGGGCTAAGTGCGATTTGCCCAGATATTCAGCTTTACATTACTCTTTATGGTACCAACTTACGTTTAACCGTTCATGAAAAACTCACCACATCCAATACCTTATCCAAGATATTGGAGTTTTTGTCTAGTACTTGAAAGAGCTTTATTGATTATTATCATAATCATAACTACCATAATTACATTATATATTTATCTAGGAATAACTTATAGTGCATTTAATATAAACAATATATCTACAATTTGAATAAATCAGAACTAAAATAAATCAATTATGTTCATATCAGCATGGATTTCAATAGCACGAATTACTCTAATGTTGGTTATTAATTGATATTAAGATCTTATGTTAAGTTAACGAGTAGCCTTCAAAGCTTCTATCAAAAGTAATAATCTTTTAGGTCTTAGTTTATATAAACAACTTTAGAATTGCAGTTTAATATCATTTCTATTTACTATAAACCCAATGACTTCCAATACCTTCTCCAAGATATTTGAAATGGCTTTTATTGCATCTTCTGGTTAATTAGATATTACACTAAGCAATTTTGGTGAAATTGGATCTACTAATCATGGTTCGAATTGCATACATTAATTTACACGTATTACAAATAGCTAATGTGTGTAGAAGCTGAATAATTAATGATAAAAATAGCGTCAAGTTTTTTTATGATAAGATATTTGTATATAAATTAGATTGAAAGGAACAACTCAAACTATTTCTTCAAACTATTCAGTATTGAATATTGATTTGTTCATTTTAAGTTGGGTTTTAACCCAAGAAAGATGAGCAAATGGTTAACTTATCCTTAACAGCCAACGGAAGGCTTAGGTAATATGTTTATTTCTTCCCTAGTTATTTGGCTTGAACCCTCATTCTGTGGATAGGTGAAACATTTTTCAGTCCCTCAACATGTCCTCGGAAAGCAAACCACAGGATAACCTTATTCATTGATCTCCAGAAGTTTGTTGATATAGTGAGCATCTGACATTTTACCACTGAATATAGCTAGAATCCAATCTCCACTACAATCCTGTATTTTTGGGAGTGCAACAACTATTTAAGCGTATTTCCCTTCGATTACTATCAAAGTAGGGGCTTTGATCTCCTTTGCCCTTTGTGTCATTAATAATGATGCTCAAACGACCTAATAAACTAATTGTATGAGTCTAGGGAAATACACTCTTGCCAACAACTCTCTTCAACTCTCTCAACAACTCAAAGTCTTACCTGAGTACGTAGAAAATGAAGTTTCGTCAAGATTCTATACATACATTCCAGTAAATTATCATGGTGCATTTAATGGATTGTCTTTTGCAACAAATCAAATTGAGCATTTATCGCAAAAGGTCAGAAATTTTTTTGCCCTTGCATACTCTATCCTTTGAGGTTTTTTAATTGAAAATTTGTGCTATGAAATTAGACCAAAAAAGCAATCTTCAGGATGTTTGTCGTCTTTGAAAGGTATTTTATGCTATTTTTATGAGCATGATCAGCAACCATTTCAAAATCCACTTTTTTAGACAACTATAATCCATATTTATTCATACCAGCACATTTTCTCCCCATTCTTCCAATTATAAATTCGTCAAGTGCCTTCTTTAGGTCATCGTTGCTATTTGGCAGCCGTTTTGTTTTTTTCTCACATAATTGTGTACCATTTCACCATGCAATATTAATTATTGCTCATATTATGACAGCAACACCCATAATATGCACGAAATAATTGTATATTTGTGACCAGGTCTTAAACACAGTGAAGGAAATACACAAATATGTCTACTAAAAATTTAAGCTTGATTTTGGTAGGGCTACAGGAAAGGTCTCAAGTTTAACTTTGCATAAACAATTTCACCTCAATCAACTTAGGTTATGATGCTTAAAAAGATACAATTGTTATGGTGAAAGCAAAATGCGAGGTAATTATTTTATGAAAACTAACTAAAGAAAGCCTCTTTATCAGAACAACCATAAAAATAAAAGTTGACGTGAGAACTCTCATTAAACAACCTAGTTCTATAGTCCACAATGATTTGTAATATTTATACAAAAAAAGTTTAACTCAAGAATTGCCAGACAGAAACTAAAAATTTAAGCCATACTACAATCATGTAGCCCCGTAAGGAAAGAATGATTGGATATGGTAGGAAATGTGCGACCCTTCCATCTAAACTAAATGTAATGACCCGAGTTCTAAAATTTAAAGTAACCAAGAAAGCTAATCCATGAAGAACAGAAAACAAGATATAGTTCTTACCTAGCACCTCTGATACGCAGATGCTGAAGGAACTGTGGTGTTACCTGTCCTCACAACCAACATCAACTACGAGATGAACTGAAGGGTATATTTTCTAAGAGTGTGGAACAAGAATTCGAGGGGTAAATATTTCGAAGTAGTCGGCTCTGGTTCCATCACAATATGTGGAATATGTTGAATGACTGTGTGATATGATGTATGTGCCTCGCGAACGGAAATACGATTCTCTTGAGTGAGGTTGCATTTGCACCACCTCACCTTACTAGTTATTGTCCAAATAAATGAACCCATGAAATTACTCTTGAATGAATGTACACATAAATGTAATTCACTTGTGAAAATTGTCACCCAATATCTCTATTTTAATTACAAGATTGTAACTGTAAAAGAAGGGAATTAGGATACTTTGCATGACCTTGATATTCCAGGTAACATGAGTTTGCTGTGAATGACACGATTTGAAGGCCTTCTCATGGCCCATGTGATGCTATAATAAAGCCATCATAGTATGGCCTGAGTTTCACCAAGAATCTTCTTGCCCAATGTTGATTCTAACAGCCATGTAGTTTATGGCTGATTGATTTGCAGACACGTTTCAATTTTTATTTAATGGCATTGATAAAATTGCAAAAATCCTGTTTCCTCGAGATTATCAGCATTCCTTATTTGTTAATTTTGAAGTAGGTGAGTTGCTGTATCAGTGTTACTCTCTTTGCAGAGTATTGGAGGAGAGGGGGCTGTTCATGACAATTTGAGGTCTTCTACTGAAACTAAGGACTTTGTTCCTGATGCGACTGTAAGCACTTTTGAGAAAGTGTGCTCAGACCAACCAAATGAAATATTCATTCCTGTGCCAGACATCCAACTGCCCACTGCCAATATGTTGGTAAGTTTTATTCTCATACACAGTAATACCTGTGTCGGAAGATTCATTATTTTAGCTTTTGTTATATTAATATATCAATTGTATGATGAAAATAAGTTTGCCTAGCATAAGTATATGCATTTCTTTGGGGAGTCTTCTTTATCATTTGCATCATAAGTTGTATGATAGAAGGTAAAATGCTTATCCATTTACTCATAATTCAATGCAACCTTTTCCCTACTACACACATACATACATGTGTGGAAGTTTCCTGACCCGGGAGAAGAGAGGCGTGTATTTATGTGTGACATTTTCCTGGCCAGGATAACAAAAGCCGTATGTGCATTTTCTAGCTCTCCCCCACTTAGGACGGTCGTGGGTTTACTTTGTCTAGTTGTCTCGGGACTCAACCCTGCAGGGTTTAGGAATAAGCCTCAGAATCCGGGAGCATGTACCCAGACCCCTCGTCTTTTATAACCCCTCTTAGCGGTAAGGGACAGCAGTCATACAATTGTTTATCCAGTCAGTTTTCCAAATGAATATTTGGTCATTTCTCAAGAAAAATAGACTAAGAATTGAATTATTGGTCTTTTGAACAGCATTTACAATTTTTAAACAAAATTCTACGATAAATATTAACTTAAATCTCGAGTTATGTATAAACATCAACATGGAAATTGTTGTTGCATTAAATGCTTTAATGTTGACCGTAGAACTTTACTAAAATTTTGACAATGCTCAGAAAACAATGAGGAATTCAATTCAAAGTCTGCAATTTATATGCAAGCAACAATTATCCGTATTCTAAATATGTATAAGCTATACATAAGTTGACCGCTTACCAATGCCGCAAGTATGGTCGTAAACCCGGGAAGGAGGGAGCACAACTACCCTCAGAGTCTGAGATAATGCAGAGTTCCAGCAAGGTGGGGTCAAAAAAGGTTCCGCGAGATCCTTCTTAACGAATGCCCCCCAAAAATGCTCTGTACCACGAGAAAGAAGAGTCTCTTGAGACTCAGTACAGCAGTCATGGGAAGACAAAAACTCTGCTGTCTCGAAAGGGTTAAGTTGTACGATACGGCCAATGTTAAATGACGTTTGTTTAAAATATAAGAGGCTCTCAAGTGAACTCTCGAGCGATGAAACTCATTGTTAGCCGATTAAAAATGAAGTGTGTCTCATTGATCCCGGAAGGGACTGGCGGGTCGTAAAGGAAACCATTAGGTGGTCCTCTTTGGGACTGCCAGGATGATAAAGGTTATTTTATGTGCATTGCTGTGAAATAGCCACAGTAAATTAATCCTATGGTGCACAGAATTTAAATTATAATGTCTGAAATGCATCTCTCTCATACCATGGCACTTTTTGGGACGATATCTGTAGTGTTCAGTGGGAATGGCTGTTACAGTTACAAATATTAGATGGAAAGAATTATTTGTGGGAGACCCTGATTTCCTTTTAAGAAGAAAAGTATTTCGTGAGGCTCTCAACTGGTTGCGGGTTCATTAAGGTCTTTTCTCCTGTGTGTTGCCATCCTTGATAAACCATGGGGGCCTAACACCTAATACCATGAGCTTTGGTAAATATGCCCTGGGAATCTGCATTGTGATCCGCACTGTCAGCCAGCAATGGTTTCATTTGCAGCACTCCGAGGGGATTTTTTCTCATTGAAATTCATGTGTATTTCATTTGTAATAGGAACTAAAACTCGATGACACAAATGTGTTCATGAGCATTTCCTGATTTGCTTATATGAAGGAAAGAAATAGCATTCGGTTTATTAAATGGTAAAGTTGCATTAATCTTCACTCTAGAAGACAATTGCATATAGATTTGTTGAAATTCTGTCCATCAAATACTCAAAATTTGTGCTCAGGTAATTGGGAGTTCATTCTGTTACAAATATCAGGAGTGAATGGAACTCTGCTCTCATTTCCATGCTACAGACATTTCTGTGAACCGTTTACAATGCACATCAAATGACACCATCAGTCAAGCTTGTACGCAATGGATTGGGGCCCCTTTTATGTTGTCCTTTTGCCTATAGTACTGAAAATACTCTTACCTATCATCCATACCTCATTCTCAATCTTAGAGAGGAGGACCGTTATAAGATAATATGTAGTAGAACAGGGGAAGCCTGCAACCAATCCCGTTAAAACATGTGCCAATCATGCATCAAGAGAGTTACGAATATTTATTCTCCAAAGAGCTCCAGAAGAGAAATTAGGCACCTCCCTCTATAAATAAAGTACTATAGAACTCTATTTAGTGGTTATGTATAGTTATATAACCTTTTTAATGCAAATATTTTCATTCATTGCCTAATATCATTATTTTATGGCTTGAAGAAGCGTATAAAATGTAAAAATTGTGAATTACATGGCAAATGGTATATCATTACTGAGGATTGGTTAGGTCCCCTATTGGCAGGCCATTTAACGCTTGGGAGATTTGAATGAAGGTATGAAGTTTCTGTATGTTCTGGGTTTTTCAAAAACAAATACATCCATCCCTCTCAGCTCAAACAACGAAAATAAGAGAGTGACTGTAGCACAGTATAAATTGGCTAATGAAGAAAAATTTGACACAATTTTTCTAGATTATTTGCAAAGACAATAAATAAAATGGATAGTAGGGCTCTGGAAATTTGGAAATGATGAGGGTAGGGGAATTTTTATAGGTAAGGATGGAGAACTCCAGAGATAACAACCAGAGATAGTAAAGGTTTAAGATTTCAGGGTACATGGAAAGTGAAATTGCCAACTGTAGACCAAGAGAGAACTCCTTTTATAGGAGTTTCTATCCACCATTGGGTGACAAAAGCATCTTTGGAGGGGGTTGCAAATATACCTGAATGTAATGCAATACAGCCTTTCAAGTACATAGCAACGAAATGCCAATGATGGATCCAGCAGTTGAAAGTGCTCCTGAGAATCCTCTCTTAAAGGTGACCACAAAAGATGACTGAAAGCATGAACTCATGAAATGGAACCATGGAGTTAACTGCTTCATCATACATATGTACCTCCAAATCAAAAAATGGAATCTGACATGTCTGCATACCGTGTATGTCTGAATAAAGTCCCCCCTTTTTTCCAAAAATGCCCATGGTAATAGTGAAGGGAGGGACTATTTTCAGACGCATTGTTATAATTTTTCGGGAAACTGAAGCCTCAATATTAGGGGTGGGACTATATTTGGAGAAATGTGGTATTTTACGAGACATGCAGTATTGTTTGATAAACTCGTAGTCTAGCATAGTAACAAAATGCAAAATGAACTGGCTAGCTCCAATCATGATGGATTATGTCAGCCATATTGGCTTTAATTTGAGATTATCAATACAAATTTAAATTTGTCTTTATTTATCAGCTAATTCTAGCAGCAAGAAGTGATGATGATGATGTTGGTGCATTTGCAAATGTATCCATTCGCAGGATTCCACCTACTGTCTGTAAAAAAAAACAAGATACCAGTGTTTGAGGGGCTCTATCATCTAAAGGAGGTAATCAATTTAAATTGCACCAAAAACATACAAAAGAGAATTAATTTCTATCTTGAATAATTTACTTCAAAAAATCCACCCCATGGTTTTTCCTGTACTTAATTTTTTTCTAAAAATAATACCTGTTTTTTGTGTGCGTAATCAAGTTGCCCAACTTTGAGCACCTGGTATTCCCACAGTTTTCATTCCTGTAACGTGGAATTTTGATTGAGGAAAGCCATATTTTTTGTTGAAAATTTGCAGGAAAAAATTGTTTATACCACAAAAATTGATAGATTTGCTGTAAACAATGCAAACCTTTGCTAACATCGAAACTAATGGATCAATTGAAAATTGATTGGTGCTGACATACCATGTACGATGATTTTAAAACTAGTATTGATAAAACTTACATTAAATGCTGCAGATAAAGTGAATATCGCTTAATATTTATCTAAATGTTTTTACACCTGTACCGGCAGCTACGTTGTGGGAGAGGGTGGAGAAGAGAGGTGCATGGTTGCCAAAGCAGCAAGTGGGCAATTCATGTACTATCACGGTACAATCCATCGAACTGCACGATATGGCAACTGTGCACGGCTTTAAGAGACTTTTTCTGTTGTTTTGTTTTGGCCTTCCTCACTAGGCAGAACAAATCCGACAACCAGAGTGCAAAAAAAGAATAATAAACAAACAGTATTGAATATACTGCTGCCAATTAATGGGTATGATCTACGAACATGCATTACTTACATTCCACGGCAAACAATAGTAACAATACATTTTCAATTGGCTAATTGGTTTCAAAGTTAACAGAGATGTTAGTTGCATTGTTTAAAATAAATCTGTTAATTTTCGTGACATAAACAATTTTTATTTTAAAATCAGTTCATAATAAATCTGGATATCTTACATCAAAATTCCTAGTTATTGGAATTAAAAAATACAGGAATATGTAGAGCGCTAATTTGGGCAACTTGATTTTACACTTAAAAAAATATACCTGGGTGTATGGTGGGTACATATTTAGAAAAAATAAGTACAGGAAGTATTATGGGGAAATTTTTTTGACATAAATGATGCAATGTAGAAATAAATTTTCTTTCATATGCTGTTTGTTGCATTGAAATTAGTTGCGTCATTTTAAAAGACAATAGATGCTCTGAAACTTGGGTGTCTTGCATATTTTTACATACAAAAGGTGGGGTTCGAACATTAAACCCCAGGGTTGGTGAAAATTATTGGGTGTACTACTACTTACTTTCTCCCATAGCCATTTATACCCAAAATGGTATTTAGCCTCACCAATTGTCTGCCTCCAATTTCTTCCATCTTCTTCCTCCTCCTCAGTGACTCCCATTCTCCCCGTATCAATCATCACCTCATCTTTCCATCTTTTTTTCGGTCTTCCTGGAGGTTGTCTTCCATCAGGGTTTTTTTCCCAGACTTGTTTTACTAGGGCCTCTGGCTGTCTTTGTATTGCGTGCCCTGCTCATCACAATCTGCAGCTCTTAAGTTTCAGCAACTATGTTTGGCAAGTTGAAATGTTGCCTGAGTTCCCTGTTGTGTTTTATTTTCCAGATTTCATTTTCTCCTACGGGCCCAAAAGCTACTCTAGAAACTTCATTTTAAAAGATACACAAAAAAAATTTCAGTTTTTTTATCGATAAGCCTTGATTCAGCTCTATATAGAAGGATCGGTCTTATTGTGGATTAATCCATTTAAAGTTTGGTTCTGATGGATAAAATTTTTGATGTTAGGAGTCTGTTGAGGACATACATACTTCTACTACATTAAATATTATTATTAAAAATATATTATTATTACTATCAGGATTTTATTGAATGTAACACTGCATTCTTTCCCAGTGTCATGTAAAAGTGGAGAATTAAGAATCTCAAAGAGAAGAGAATAATGAAATGCTGCATTGGAAAGCTCTAGATTGAATTGAAAGTAATGATATAGACCACTTGGGAACTGATGAATTAACACTCTTTCCTTGCTTAGCGAAGTTAAGTTGTGATGCAATTCCATTCCTCAGTGGAACACTCCCAGTATGACTCAGCAGACAAACACAAATATTTCCCTTGGTTGATCAAATGTTAACAAAAATACTATTGGGCTTTGTATTTCAGGAAGAAATTGTTCAAAATGGGCGATTAATTATTATTAAAAAAAAGGGTGCATTCAACCCCACTAGGAGCTCAGTTTCTCAGTTGGACAGAAAAGAGCTATAATGTCAGAAATTTCATTTAAGTTGGTTGAAAAAATCTCATGCAAAGGTGCATTTCACCAGTATGACTATTTTCTGATAAAGAGGAGGTTTTATTGCAATCATTATCATTATTATAATGTATATAATATATTTTCACAGCAATTTTGTCAGTTTTAGGCGAAGTGCGGGTATCACCAAGCACTCTCATCTTTTTACTCTGTGTTGAAAATTTTTCGAACATTCCGACAAGTCATTAAAAGTGCCGCTTTTTGTATTGTAATAAACAAGTTTTTCGGAAGTCTAATAGTTTGAAGACCTTGATGGAGTGAATGAGGCACTACTCCTGAGGCAGAGATAATGATTGGCATTATGTGTACTATATCCGATTTCCACAATCTATTTATTTCATTTTTAAGCTCTTCGTACTTTTCCATTTTGTTGGTATAGGCTGTAATGATATTATGCGAATAAGGTATGGCAATGCATATCAAGTACGTTTCATTATGAGTTTTATCTTGCACTACTAGATCAGGTATACTGATATGGGCTGTTTTATGGGTAATAATTGATAGGTCATAATAAATCTTACAGTGGTCATTTTCAAGGATGGTGTTAGGTGTGTACTGAAAATGAGGAACTCCATTTTCTATGAGTTTATACTTTAGAGCTAATTTCTGGTGTATGACGTTGCATGTTAGATTGTGACGTTGCAGATAGTCTTTTTGGGATAACTTAGTGCATCCTCTTGTGATGTGCTGTATCGTCTCAGAGGCATTATCACATTTTCTGCATCTGTCATCCAATTACTTTGGGTTTTTTTCATAATATTTGTTTTCACCACCTGGTCTTGTATTGCGATCATAAATCCTTCTGTTTCTGGGAAGAGTTGCTCATGCCTGAGCCATGTGTGCGATGCATTTTTATCGATTTCAGGGGCCTCCAGGGCATGAAAGTGTCTTCTGTGAAGGGATATAGCTTTCCATTTTGACATTTTACGGTCTATAGTAACAGTGGTTTTACTTATTTGCGTACTTTCGTCAGATAGGTTGTTTATTTATTGTCTGCATCACAGATAGTTCTCAGGATATCCAAGGTAGATTTTTTGCTGAAAGAATATTTCCTTAACTGAGAAAGTTGTGAGTTGTGCTGATTCTTGATGTCTATGATACCCCTTACACCAAATTTTCTTGGCAGCGTGCTCCTCTCTATATTCAAGTTTTTATGGAGCATGTTTTTCTCAGTCATTTAGGACCAAATTATTATTATTATTTGTATTTTATTTATGTCACCCAGAATTCTCTTCTAGTTTCATGTAAAAGAGGAGAACATGGACCCCCTAAGGGAAGAGAATGATGAAGTGCTGCATGGGACAGCTCCCGATGTATTTGAAAGCGATGCCGTAGACCCATTGGCCACTGATGACTTGGTGAGTCAACACTCTTTCCTTTTTTAGCACAGTTTTTTTATGATGCAAATTCATTCCTCTGTGGAACATTGGAACATTCCCACCCTCATCTAGTAGAAACAAGCAACCTTTTCCCGGGCATCATAAACAGTGAACCAGTTCAGAAGAGTGTGTTGTGAATTAATGAATCATTCAAAATGAATCAATCATTGTAATTAGCGAAATGGGTGCGCTGAACTGCACTAGTTACTCACATTTGCTCACTAAGTGGGTGAGTGGTCTGACTTCACTGCACAGTTGGCCTTTTGGTGATTGTGGAAACACCTTGCTCATTTTTGATGACCACGGAGCAGAAAGGAGGAAAACAAATGGGAGTTAAGATGCCTTCTGCTGCATCCGGTATGCTCTCACAGGGTGATCACGGAGCAAGGTGCAGCTGAATACACCTGAGGATTTGAATTATGATCCCCAGATGTAATCGTTCAAAAAAGAACAAAATCATTCATAATGAATGATTTATCCTAATCAAATTCAGTTGGTTGTGTTTGGCTGCATTTCCAGAGAATTGGATTATATGGCTGCTTGCTGAATCCACCACTAAAACTGTATACTAATGAAGGATTTATGTTTACCTAAATCAGACTTCAGCAGATACAGATTTTGAAATAACAGGGTGGTTTCCTATTTTTTTATTGCCTAAATCGAAATATTAGTACTCCTAGAGTACATATTTCACGCTTCTAGATTTTTAAATCTCGATACCTATTTTTAGCAATTATCGAGTGACCAAAAACGTGATGGTTAACACTTTGAGTGCCGGCTGCTAAATTTAAAGCCGTACAGAAAAATTCAGCTATTTTTACTATATTCCTAAAAAATTTTAAAACATTAGCATCAAAAATATATGCATATTGATGTGCATTTCAATAAAAATGGACTATGCTCTTCTTTATTAATGAGTAGAGTAACATTTATTGCTAGTTTTTAAATACATAATTTAACAATGAAAACCTACTGTTTTTGAAAAATAAAAAAGTTGCAACATATGATATACCGCCATAACATGCATGATATTTTTTTTAATACGCTCAATTTGAACTATTTAAAGCATGGAAATCACAAAAAAGCATTGTTCCAAGCAAAGCCTGTCAAAGCAAAGCAATCCTGGATGACAAAAAGGGACAATGCACCCTCAACGAGTGGTCCATTGGCCCAAAGAATTTTCACTCTTAAGTGGCCTAACATGAGGATGCCGGTAGCTACAGAGGACTTTTCGTCCTCAAGATATAAAGTAAACTCTTTTTCCATCGAGCAGTTGATTTTTGAAAAAACAGAACCTCTGAGCAGTAAACTGGAAAAGTACCACGGGCGAAATATTACGGCTTCACGCATACAAAGCCAATTAAATGGAAAGACGTAATATTGGTATGGAATTTATAGGAGGCGACCGACAGCTTAGGTCATTTGCGCCATGAGGGAAGGGTAGGTGAGGAAGGGTGGAGAGAAACCCGGCGTCGGCATTAGCCTGCTCTTAACAAAAGGTGCCAAGGGGACCTCGGCTTAGCATCCCATCCGACGGATGGAGTGTTGCGCTTTAAATGTCCTCCACACAACACACTAGCAGGGATCGGGCAGTCTCTGAAAATTCTCTGCCGCTGCCGGGATTTGAACCTGGGCTCACCGGGTGGGAAGCCAACACTCTGACCACCACACCAACCCGATCCCCAAGACATAATATTACGTCCATGGCAATCCTCAGAAGGATTAGCAGGGCATAATATTACGTCCATGGCAAGCAAAGTGTTAAGTATGAGTGCGGGGAAAAGCCCATGTTCTGGTTCCGGCTACCACTGTATGGGGCCACCACTTTGGCGCGAGGCTATGAGCACTGCTACAATGCAGGCTAATAGCTGCTAGGAGGTAGTGGTTGGCTTAAATAAGGATTAATAATGCCCTATCAAAGGAAGAAAACTTTCCGACTATTGCCAATTTTAATGATTGTTTTTTAAGGCATGTTTCCCTGATCTCTGTGCCATTTGCATGCATTGGTAATCCCTTTTATTTTCTTTGATGAAGGGAACTACCATACAGTGAACAGGAAATTAGTAGGATGACTAGGGGTTTGTCCTCCCTTACCATCCTTTAATGGGATGTTGGATATTTACAATAAAGGTTGGTTGCCAAAGGAATTAATTTATATTTCTGTGAAAGTATTTTAACTTAGTAGGGCAAACATTTAACCTTCTTTGAAATAGAGTTGCTAATTTACTTGAATGGATAAAGCCAACATATTTGTGCTCTGAACACTATTTTCACCTAAGTTCTTGTCCTTTATTTATTGCCGTTGTCAGTCTATTATGTCTAAGGACATGACTGAGGTGTTTGTTCCAATCTTCTAAGGTTTTCATAAGGTTTAATGAGAAGGTAGAATAACTATTGGCCTGTATATTGTTGGCCAATAAATTTATTCAGCCTTCTCCTAAGAGGTAAGAATAGTTAATGAAGTAATTTTTAATTTAGGTTGGATCAGTTAGGTTTCTTGTGTGAATTAGTGAATATGTGTATCAATGGAATGGTAATTCTCTTTCTATTAGGGTGGAATGGGAACATGCATGTCCACTTCAGTAAAACAAGGATATGAACAGTGATGACGAAGATGATTATGATTGCACTGATTGGGCCAGTAATGACTTTATGTGACATGCCTCTGATGATCACTGCATGAACTATTTGTTGCATGTGTAACTTGATTTGTATGCAAATTTTATCCACATCGTATGTCAGCAATCCTAAGGTTGTTTCACACAGTAATCTGATGCACTCTCATTAACTGCTAACCTTTTTGTGTGAATGTATTTCTTCCCTTTTACATCTTTAATAGCCTGCCCAATGAATCAAATTTAGCACTGTCAATTGCCCTTCTCTCTGTCCACCTGTGAATATTTTTCTTTGTTAGGCTATTGCATCTCATGTTGTGGCCAATTTAGTTGTCCCATCTTCCTTTTAGGGGTTTTAGAAGGCCCATTTTTTCTTCCCACTCTCCTTCTCTGTTTCTCATTACCTTCTCAGTTCTTGTGATTTATCAGCATCATTCTTGTGAACTCGTTAGAAGTTAGTATAGAGTTGTATTATTACAAGATTAGTATAGAGTATTAGGGCCTATATTCCTTGGTAAGCAGTATCATTAAAAAAATTGAGTATTTTGTACCACATTTTTTACTTTCTCAGTTCATGTGATTTATCATCGTAATTCTTGTGAAATCATTTGAAATTAGTATAGAGTTATATAATTAAATTATTACATTATGATTATAGAGTATTAGGATGTACATTCCTTGGTAAGGAGTATCATAAAAAATTAAGTATTTTGTAGGATATGCCATCAGAAACATAAACCATACTTTTCGGATCAAAGCACATAAAAAGCTAATTTATTTTAAAAATTACTTTTTTATGTGCTTGGAAAATGCACAAAAACTACCAAATACATCATTCTCTTTAGAAATTACTAAGTATATCCAAATAACAAAAATATGATTTCATACAGAAATGTCTTGTATTTTCATGGTCCCGTAAGTTTGAGAGAAAGATGAAAAAACACAGAAATAATCATCAGCATGAAATAATAAATAATGGAAAGGGTTAGTAAATGCTGTAAGAGTTGAACTTGAAGCTAGAAGTCACAATAAAACTTATGAGTAGATGCTGTTGGCCAGCTTGAAATGTCTGAGGTGACACTGGAGGTTTTATTAATATTTTTTTCAGAGGTTCTAGTCATTGTTTTGCCTTTACTGAGTGACACTCAGCATTCTCTTCTAGTTTCATGCGAAAGTGGAGAACAAAGACCACTTTGGTGAAGAGAGTTATCCCGTGGTGCCCACACCAGATCCTGCTGGAAATTCAAGTGATGCCTCAGACCCATTGGCGACTGATGACTTGGTGAGCACACTAAGGCTTGTAAGGCGTTGCAAAATGCATTTTTACTATGAGGCAAATTCATTCCATTGTGAAAAATATTTCCAACACCACTCACAAGGAGACATCGAGAGAGTGATGTTTTAGATCTGAATACCAAATTTATGTTCTGAAACTATTTAGGTAATGCCGAGAAACAGTCTTTGATTTCGTCCACTTAGGACTGGGTTCAAGAGATATTCGCATGTAAAGATTTTGTGCACCATCACTTACCTTGAGCAATCACTCCCTCTCAGTTATCTTGGTGGCCGAGTGGTCACCGCCTCCAATGTCTTTTGCAGCTTGTGTCCTGGGTTCGAGTCCCGATGTAGACTATTTTTTTTTCTCTTTCACAAATTTAGTAGTCACTGTAACAACTCATCCCAATTCGTTTAATTTAGTTGTTTGGCTATTTTTTATTTTCATATTAGTTTATGGATTTGAAATGGAACTCTCAATTGTGAACTCCAAACTACTGTCCCGTTTTTCATAAGTAGGTGCTTGTTCAGCCCATAAAAAACTCCATTGAAGGTCCTCAGTTTTATTCGGTTAAATGAGGGCAGTCAAAAATTTATTTGACCTTCCCTGATGCAGTAGGAATAGTTTTCCTGAATCAGGTAATATTTTACTTCTACAGACATGTGGTAATTCATGTTTTGGTTGTGATTAGTTTTGTTTCTTGTGCAAATTGGTGAAAATGTGTGTCACTTGAATGCCAATTCTCTTTCTACTAGAGTGGCAGGGGAACATACATGTCCACTTCAGTAAAGGTGGATAAGAGCGGTGATGATGAAGAAGAAAATGATTGCACTGATTGGGCCAGTATTGACCTGATGCCACATGCCTCTGCTGATCAGGTGTGAACTCTTTGTTGCATTTTCAACTTGAATTGTACGTAAATTTTATCTCCATTGTATGTCAGCATTCCTGAGGTTGGTTTCACACAGTACTGTGTGATGCACTCTAATTAACTGCTTACCTTTTTGTGTGATTATATTTCTTCTCTTTTACATCTTTAATAGCCTGCCCAATGAATCAAATTTAGGACTGTCAATTGACCTTCTCCCTATCCACCTTTGCTTAGAGTATTTTTCTTTATTAGGCCATGGCATCTCATGTTGTGGCCAATTTAGTTGTCCCATCTTGCTTTTATGGGTTTTAGAAGGCCTGTTTTTTTTCTTCCACTCTCCTTCCCATTTCTTTCTCAGTTCATGTGATTTATCATCATCATTTATATTTATCATCACTTTATCTTGCTTGCTTCCATTATTTTTAATTACCGAAATTGCTGTTAATGAACTGAATGATAGCCTTAAATGCGCTAAATTTTTTCTCTGATATTGGCATTATATGTAATTTTTAAATCTGTCAGTTTACGTTGTGGCATTCTTTTCTCATGCAAAGGGCTCCCTTTATGGAATATATCATTATTAGAAATATAGTATTTGGAGGTAACAACACCTAGGTCTATTGCTGTGGGGATCATGGCAGAGATTTGGCATTGAAAAAAATTATGCATTAGGCATATAACAAAGATACCTTTGTGTCGGTGTGCAAACCAAATTTACAAAAAATAAAATTCCTTGCACCACTTTCCTTAAGGCTGCTTGTGGTTTAGTATGTAGATGCATGCTAAAATTCCGAAATTGAAATTTGTTCCTGTGACTAACTGGTAATGGTTGTAATTTTTATATTTCTGTTTCTGTCTTAATAATGCTGCTTTTGTATTCTCTTGCAGCCCCACTCCTTAACTGCATCCGGAGGTAAAGAAGTGGATGATGGGGGCAGAGGAGTCATCCTGACAGACCTTGACTGGAAGTTCATTGAGGCCAAGAAGGAACCATCTCCTGAGGAAGGTGACGCTGCAAAGGTATGCTTGAAATATTCCTGGTAATCATAAAAATCTATTCATTAATATATGAAGTGATGATTATTAGAATTAACAAATTTTAATTTCAGTAAATGAAAGAAAATTGGACTGTGTAACTATACCTGTTGACAACCTGAAGAGATAATGAGAGTAAGGGTGCCTTCACAGCTCTGTGTATGTCAGCTTAGTGAGAGCTCCAGTCCCATTCACAAATTCTGCCATTCACAGCTCTTTGTTGCAAAAATAAATGATAGGTGAGAAGCATCGGCTCCTAAAAATTGGCACAGGTGCATCTAACCTTTTGATTTTAAGCTAATCGCATGACACACATGTTGTTTTGTGCATTTTTGCACAATATCATTCGTCATGTGATGATATGACCTGCAATGCACTCAAAAGCTGGCTTGACAAAGTGCAACCCGCAGCGGCTCCCGAGAGCCATTGGCAACAATATCATTCATCAAGATAATCTTCTGAACTATCAGTTGCATTGGTATAGAGTGTTCCACATTTAGTTGACAGTATGGGCTCTTATGGAGAATCGTTTCCCATGTTAATCTCCATAAGGCCAGGAGCGCGGTGTTGTCAATAACTGGGAGAAAATAAATGTTGCGTTATTAACTGATTAAAAATTTCAATCTAATGTAGAAAGAGATGCTGCATTCATTGGTGCCAATAATTTTTCGATAAAAATTATAACAAAAGATATAAAAAACATTTCCTTAAATTTCCGTCAGAAACGTGTATTTTTTTACTTTATCTTCTTCTCGCAATTTCTGCCTGACCGTTGTCTGTATTGAATTGAATCTTCTGCACAAAATTCTTCAAACTATTTTCTCTTTGACGGTCTTCACCAATTGTACAATGATTGAGTTAAAATGTTGTTATGCCGACGTAACACCCTTTAGGACAAGAAAATTTTGATTTTTGCAAGGTAAAAAGTAGTCGCTTACTAACTTACGTTTCTTACGTCGTAGGTCCCTATATGCTGCGTATAAAATGTGAAGAAAACTACAAAGTTATTTTTGGTGAAAAAATCATTAACTTACATCAATTCTGAAGCGAGTTACAAGGTTTTAATCTTAAGAAAAAATATTACGGCGCCGCTGGGCCGGGCTTCTTGCCTTTTCTTGCGCGCAGAGGGAAAATTCTCGGGCGGAAAAGGAGTTTTTTGTCAATGCATACTATGAAATATATTTATCTATTTGTTTGATATCCTAAACAGAGAATACTCACTCGTCGTAACAGCAGTGTTTTTATCTGAATACATTGATACACGAAAGTAAGCAAGCGGCTTGGAAATAAGACGCTTTCGCCTTGGGTGTTTCGGTCCCATCGCGGAAACCAAGAAAGAGAATATCTCATAATCTGTGCGAAGCACTACCCCATCCAGTGCACGCCTTTTACAAAAGGGGGCTTGGTTTTTTTCTGAGTTCCTTTCATAGGGTGCCATAAAACCTGCACCAGAATCGACCCTAGCCGAAGGGGCAGTGGGAAGAATTTACGAAGGCGTTCAGTTTGTCATTGCATTTTTTTGGAGTGAACAAGTGTTGTGTGGTCTGCTGAATTTGAGAATTGTGAAGTGTGTTTTACCCTTATCTCTGCTGTAACACGCCCAATCAATATGTCCGGTACAAAGAAGAGGAGAAAAGGTGAGAAGCTCATAAGCCGCGAAAGACAGTTGGTGATCAAATTCTTCTCGTACTTAAGGAAATCTCTCAGCATTAGTGAGACCTGCCGAGAAGCTTCGATGGCTACTGGGTGCTAGGAGTCCACTATTTACAGAGTGAGAAAGGAAAGCTCCCGTGGTCCATTGGTAACTCATTCAAAAACTAAAGAAATTAGACAGCCTTACAACAATTCGAAAGCAGTAATTTTCGACGATTTTGTGAGATCGGGAATTAGAAGGAAGGTACATGAATCCTTCGTGAAAATATCCTCCGACTTCAAAATCCATCTTAAACTCGGTATATATGGATAGTATTCTCCCAGATTACAAAAGGATAACACTATACCGTCTTCTTTTGGACATAGCCTTCGTGTACGAACGCAGAGGGAAAAGAATCATCCTTATCGAAAGGGATGATATTATTCGTTGGTGGCACAATTAATTATTTAAGACGGCTAAAAAATATCGTCGCAAACACAGGACGAATGTATTCACAGGCGAAAGTTGGATTAATGTTGGACAAATAGTAAACATTAGTTTGCGAAACAAACAATTAGAAAATCCGCGTCAAGTTTTCCTTGCTGGACTAAATACTGGGCTCTGCCCCCACTTCCCGAGGAGGGACGATTTGCAATTATACATGCATGGACGGAAAATGGGTTCATAAAAGGAGCATTGCATGTGTTTCTGTACAAAAATAACTCAATGGATGAGCATGAAGGAGTGGATGGCGAGAGTAACGAGAGATGGTTTGAGCACTCACTTCTTGCAAACTTACCCGAAGGATCAATTATAGTGGTAGATAATGCCTCTTATCACCCAAGTAAATTGGAATCCTAGCCTACTACAAGCTGGAGGAAAGAGTAAATTGTGGAAATTAGCTTTGAAGATGTCTGCTTTAAAAGAGATCTTAATTTACAATAAATCAAGTACGGGAAATTTTTGAAAAATTAAAGATTGATGATATCTTATACAACATCGCCTTTCATGTAATACTAGCCAGAGCCAAAAAATACTGCATAATATCGGAGGAATAGAAATTTTGTATCATTCAGGAGTGGCGATAATTTGTATTATCCTTCAATTTATTGTTATTTTTTACATTACAGATTATTCATTATTCAGCATGTGCATTGAATAAGTACATACTTAAAATAACAAAAGACTTTTCCTTTTATATTTCAGAAAAGGTATTGTAATTTACGCTAAAAAATTCCTTCATTTACGCCGTCTTTCGTGCGATCCCTAACTCCTTTTTGAACTAAACCATTTCGGCGCCATATTATGTATGGTTGCATACGCTGTTAGGATGCCTGCCGGCGGAGCGGAAGCTTGGCAACACTGTTATCCATAAGGTCAGTACTGTCAACTAAATGTGGAACGCTCTATAGAAATTATTGTGATCATAGAATCGTTAGTTGTGAATATAATGATGGTGCTTGCCTATGCTTTTTTATGGCATTTCAGTTTTATTTCCTCACCCAGAATTTTTAAATTATAACAAAATACATACTCATTGAACATGAGTTATGTGAAAATTAATCAGAAACGTTCATTTATGTTGCACATTAATCAAACACCGTGGCTTAATCATGCTATCTGAATAGCTTCTATTGAGCAGATTATGTGGAAGGCACCGTTATGTGAGATGAATTGGTATTTAAATGACTGTAGGCCCCAGGAAACAGCTTTCTTTCTGTATTTATTTGGTGATACCCATGCTGGGTACATATTATGATAATTTATGCTACTCGGTGGTTGTAACCTAATCTCCTTTGAAGCTAAATTCAAAAAATGAGATGTAAATTGAGATGTTCTGCTGAAAAAGGTTACCATAGTTTTAGTAAGTTTTTATGAGGAGTTTTCATATTGCAAAATCAGAGTGACTTGATGGCTCTTATCGCCAAAGTCAAAGCAAAGAAACATATGTCATATCTGAAAATATTTAAATCATTTTGACTAACAGATATAAATCATTATCCAATAGGTTTCTTGTGCTCTGCGTTACAGTCACTTAAGTCTCTTGGGATACACTATAGTTTTTTGGATTCATCTTAATTTTATGTGTAGTGCATTCGTTTAAGATAACCCAAATTTCTGTGCTGGGAAAAGTTTTTGTTAATGAAGTAGCCTCACAGGTTATTTGTAAATATTTATTAATTTTTGTAATGCGATTTTTAATTACTGTGTAATTTTTTACTTGCCTACATGCTTGTACTCTACTCATGTCAGTATTGATGAAGCAATATCTGTCTATTTTTAGAAAGTTAGCCACTGCGTGGTAGTGGACTTAAATTATTTGTTCATGCTTTCTCAATTCTCTCTTCAGCTATTTTGTCCCCTTCTGGGTCTCTCATTGTTGTTTTTTAACTGTCCAATCTTTCAAAAAAGCATGCAATACAATAGCAAAATGAAGGCTAGACGCAAGGATGGCATCATACCAACGAGAAGGCATCTACAGTCATGTGATACAGTGCTTTGCCAAAAACATTTTCCCTTTGCTACCGGTGCCTACAATAGGAGAATGTTTTCCATGCTACAAGTAGATTAAGAACATTTGAAATCTCTCTGTGCTGCGTTCTCTTTTGGGGTGGAATTCCCTTGGTATTAAAACATTGTGCATTTTTTTTCTATAATTTACTCTTACAAATGAATTACTGATATTTTTTAGCATTGTCAAATTTTAAATAAATTTCTTGTGTTAATAACAACAAAGTTAGTGAACTCAAGGTACTAAGACTTTTAAACCAGAATTCTGTCATTTCAATGCTAGAATTTCATTTAAAAGTTGCTTGCACAAAAAACAGAACAAAGAATTAATTTAAATGATTAACAAATCGTAGTAGGCAAAAAATTATATCATTGCAAAAACCAATGGTAATATGACCACTTCCCAATGGATTCCTGTGGTGAGAATGATGGTAAAGGAGTGGCAGGGTGGGGCGTAATTGCCTAGGAGTTGCCCTAATGTCTCGCTAATTGGAGTGACAGGCTGGGCCTGAGTGTATTTACTCGGCGATGGCATAAAAGAGCATACACTCATCCTAGTGACTACCCTTGGCAACTTTAGACATGGTTTACACGTTTTTGACTGGAAAAAAATCTCTATTTCGCGTCATTTATCGCAAGCATAGCGTAAAAATGAGACTGTGTGTTGCGGGTTGCCTGCCCACAAAACTGCTGTCGAGGACACGAGAAAAGGTCATTTTCTCGCTAACTAGAAGGAATGTAGCTGTCGTGGTTGGTCTAAAATATCAAGGAAAGACTAATGTTATACACCATTGGAAAAAATTACTGCTTGCTGAAACCAAATTTAAAGTATTTACATTTTTATCGTTTTTTGTTGAAAATTTCGAAATTTTAATACAGAATTGCGAACGTAAGATATTAACTGATTTAAAAAAATCATATCTGTAATACCCACCTGGGCACGCAACTTTTTCTCCAAATGTACCACAAAAAATAAGGCATTTAGTAAATGTTATTAAATAAAAATATGAAAATCTGTGGAAAGCTTTAATTCGCTGACTTTGAGGTGCTACTTTCATAGAAGATAATATTTTTCCATAATTTGCTGTCATATTTCCTGGTGAGGAAATTAAACCGCTTTACGAGGATGTAGTATTTTGAATAAGTTCAACAGATTACAGCGTTATATGGTGGAAGTAGGACATATTTATGTAAAAGCTGGTAGGTAGCACTTTTCCACAGTATTTTAATGCATATGATGCGTTTCGGCGAGGAGAGGAGGACCAAGCCCATGTTATCAGAGCGTATGCGTTTTTGACGTAGTTCTGGAGCTGTGGCTCAGATGGCTCTAAGGCTCACAGCTCCAATCGCGCGGGCTATTTGACTCTCGTCGTATAAAGCGCTCCATATTCAGTTGACAGTATGGGTTCTTATGGAGATTCGTTTCTCATGTTATTCTCCATAAGGCTGGGAGCGCGGTTCCAAGTCGTCAATTACAGCATGAAAATTAATATTGCGCTCTTCATTAGTTAAAATATGCATTCTAATGTAGAATGAGACGCTGCATTCATTGGTACCAATGTATTTTCAATAAAAGTTATAACAAAAGCTATAAAAAACATTTCCTTAAATTTCCGTTAGAAAAGTGTATTTTTTTACTTTGTCTTCTTCTCACATTTGTTGCCTAACCATTGACTGTATTGAATTGAGTCTTCTGCATAAATTTCTTCATACTATCTTCTCTTTGAAGGTTTTCACTTTTTTCAAAGTGTTTCGGAAAAAAATTGTTATACCGATGTTACACCCAACAGGGCAAGAAAATTTGGATTTTTGTAAGGTAAAAAGTAGTCATCTACTAACTTACGTTTCTTACGTCATAGGTCCCTTTATGCTGTAAATCAAATTTGAAGAAAACTATACAGCTATTTTTAGTGAAAAAATCATTTACCTATCTGAATTTGGAAGGGAGTTACAAGGTTTTGATATTGCGACAAAAGATTACGGCGCAACTGAGCTGAGCTTCTCGCAACCTCCATGCGCGCGGAGAGAAAATTCTCGGACGGGAAAGGATATTTTTGTCAATGCTTGCTAGGAAATATGTACTCATTCAATACATATCCCTAAAGGAGAATACTGATTGGCTGTAACTTCAATACTTACTTAATCAGGAAATAAAGCAAATTTTGACTGCTTGGAATGACGAATTTCGCATTGGGTCTTAATAATGAGGTGGCTTCGAATTCTGGGGCCTTGCTACCCAACATAAAGTTTATTTTAACTCATTTGTGGAGTTATTCTGACCGAAGATAATGTTTTCGGAGGATGAGTAGTGAGTTTCTCGCGATAATAGCTAAGGTTTATTTTTCATTTTTAAGAAAATTTACCAATTTTGGTTGTAGGAAGACTTGAATGCTCTATTAGTACTTGTCGGCCCTTGTATATACTCTAAAAACATCGGTTGCTGTATCATAATTTATAACACAATTTTCAGTGTTCAAGGTTCTTGGCTCCATTTACTATCATTTTACTTCTGCATTTACCGTGTCAAGAATCTTGAAATTCTGTCTTTGTATGGAGATCTTGTGGTATCCATATTGCAGTAATTAAATTCTATTTTTTTAATAGCACCAGTGTGGGATACTTTATAAATATTTCCGACATTCACTGCGACAAAAATCCGAAAATTAATATTTCATAAATGAGAAAACCATCTTTAAGACAAAGTTTCTATTTTTATCGATAGAAACTCCATATACACGCTCACGTATACATACCATCATTTTCGATTGGTTTCTGCATTTTTTCAAAACAAAATTAAAATTACTTGACCGCATTGAATTTTGTCGATTGTACATAGGTCGTTTAAAACATTTTAAAGAATTCCTTCGTGCAATGTGGGCATTAAATATTTCAAGACAGTCCATAGATATTTTGATAGTATATAATATTTCAGAGAGCTATTGCCACTATTTACCTGAGTTACCATTTGAAGCATTTTCTCTGCCACTGTAGTTTTTTGCGTATTACAATACAGTTACACAAGTCACACGCTGAATCTATCCGTCTATCACATAATAAGTCGAACTCAATTCTTACTTCTTGAATTTTTTCGGCGCCAAAGAATATTTACCTCATTCGAAGACAAATATCCTATAAAGTGAACCTTTCACTTTACTGTTTCAGCTTATGATTGATTCCAAGTATTTTGGAGCCATGTTTTACTAATTAAGAAATTAATATAGTATTTATTTAATTTAATTAATTGCCATCAAGCTTGGAATCATTGAAAATTACTATACGTTTTGGTATAAATAAATCTGATGACCTCCGATATTGTTTTTATAATCGTTCAAGAGATTTTCAGAGAATAGTTTTAGTAAAGAGTAATTTTATAAAAAAATGAGTTTTTTTATTGAAAGAATAAAATAGCATGATTTGTGTAAAGAAGAGTGTACTAACTTCAGTTTTTTACTACAAACACATATTTACCACTTTTTTATTCATGAGACAAAATTCTTATCTTATCTCTGCTATTGTGTTTATTGACTGATATCCATTTACAATTTGGTGTCGATGTGGCCCTCTAGTTTCTTTTTCAGATTTCTTTTCAACTTAGAAATTAAAGTTTTTCTTACATTTTGTTTATGTGAATTTTTTTGAAAACTTTTAAGGCAGCTTTAGTAAAAACAAAAAAGTCACTGGATGGGTAATGAAGACCAGAAGATGTATTCTTCAGGCCAGGAAAGTTCTTATATAAAATTAGGAGGTGAGACTTATCGCTCATGTCCTCCTTGCCTACAAATATTTTCTTGACAGGAAAATCTTTCTATCAGTCTTCTTACCAAGTACCCTGAGAAGTATACGTCGGAGCAATACTGGAGAGTGATCACTAGAGCGCGGAAAAAAAGTCTTTCAACTTTTTGTAAAAGTGGGAATTTTGTGGTTTTAAATACAAATCTTTGCCAATCTCATTAAATAAAACAGTTTTTAATGATTTTCTTAGAGACTTTTTGGGACTTTTTTGATGTGGCGTGACTTTTTCGATTGAAAGAGTCTTTTCTGGGACTTTTTATTGAAAATACTTGCCAAAGTTAATATTTGGCTGTTGTTACCACACTTGTTCAACTTTGTGTCGGACAAATCTTGTTAATTATGCGGTGCATACTACACGAAGCAGATATTTACGGTAAAATGTAAGCTACTAACAATTGCTGACGCGGAATTTTATTAATAGCTCCGGAAACTGCAAAGAATTCTTTCGATTACTCCACCGTTCATGAAGTAAACCCATGCAGTGCTTCAACTCGAAGGCTGCTTGGTTATGTGAGGTTAGAGCTAACCATGTACTTATCCAATTGCATGTTAAATTCTCATACTGTTTCTTTCCCTGGGCCACCTCACCCTTTTTTTGCTATGGGTGTCCAGAGACTTCACAAAGGGACATTATGAACCAACTTATTTGAACCCGGGTGGTCTGCTGACAAGGGGACAGCGCTACACTGTATGCTACCTATCTATCTATGCATGCTATCTACGCATGTATGCTATCTACACTCTACTTTTTTGCTGGAGATTAGTGAAAAAATGAATAAAGTTAGTGGAAATACAAATATATGAAAGGTTATCAAGAATTTCCGACGAAGTTAATGTCTCACGTTGAGTGTAAATGGTTACGAAATGAGCCTACATTGTAGAGAGGCAAACAATGCGCTAATGGCACTCGGTCGAAGAGGAAAAATGAAGGCACAACAAGGACTGGTGAATGCATACACATTGTATGAACACAATTCTATACGCACAAATTGTGCGAAAATCCACAGAGGAAAAACCATTTAGCCAAAAAAAGTTATCACCATGGCTTGTCCCGGTATACTTGAATAACAATTCTATATATTCGAGTAAGCCGCGTAAAGTTTCAGTCATTTGCTGAGGTCCCCAAGCGTTACAAGACCATCGTCTGCTCGTTTGTGCAGCTCAGCCCAAGAAAATGTACAAGGTGAAAGGACAGACGTCTTCAGAACCCAAGCAGACCGCGTATGCATCACTATGCAAGTACCTGCAAGTAAGCTTCCTTGTTTGGAGATACTAATGCTAGAGTGAATTTACTACCTCTCCTAACCGATGGAGCAGCGTACATGGTTAAAGCCGCCAATGTTTTGGTGTTTTTCTACCCTAAAGTGATTCACATCACTTGCAAAGTGCATGATCTTCACAGAGTACCCTGCTACAAATTCGTAAAATATTTCCCACTGCAAATAAGTGGGTCTCTACCATTAAGAAGGTAGGCACTAGCTGTTAAAAAAATAAAAATAAAATTTCCAATATATTACTGCAGAAAATATTTAATATTTTCGTAGATATTTTTGAAAGCACTATATGGAAATATACAAAACATTTTGCTGTGATCCGCCATTGCCTCCGAATCCAGTTATCACGATATTTGGAACATGGCTGGAAGCTTGCATGTTCAATGCACAGCACTTCGAGAAAATTAAGAATGTAAGCAATTACTTGTAGTTATGATTGTGACCGATGAATCAATTTCATGATACGAAATAGAATTCCTGCAATTTTGCTCAGTTAAAAATAACTACAACTACACGTTCTAAATAAGAAGAGGAAACTGTTAATTTTTTACTTCAGTTTATACAGAATATAGACCCTGAAGACGATGCAGAATGTATAGAAAATGCTCTAGAACTCTTTGAAGATAGAACACACCCATTGAATATGATATGTATTTCAGCATCCTTTGGGTTGTTGGTAGGAAAAATCAAATATCTTGAATCTTCCATCCTGAGCCTCAGTGATTCGGTGTCAACAATAATGTATGAGAAGAAGAAACTTGAATGTGTAAAGGGCGAACAAGCCGTAAGTGTTTATGGCAAATTGTGCAATGTTTTGGATAAAAACGAAGGCTTCAAGTCAATTACTGGTATAGCTCAGATTCTCAACGGAGATCTCAAGGGGCATACATCTAATGTTTTACAAAAACTCACCTTAAGTGAAGTGGCTACGCTGCGATATGCTCCTATTACAACATGTGAAGTTGAGCGATCGTTTACGACGTTTAAACTCATTTTCACCGAACGTCGCACAACATTTACCATGGAAAACATAGAAAAATACCTTATCTATCACTGCTTCATTAAATATTTTTTTGGTAATACAACACAAAGTGAATGAAAATAAGTTTTTTCCTTTATTTTATATCATGAAATTAATGAATAAAATCTGTTACCAATTGCTTTTAACTTGACTTTAATATCCCTATTTCAAAATGAAGATAGCTATTGATCAGCTAAATAATTACAGGGATAAACTATATTCTTAAACAATTGCTGATCACAAAAGCAAAATTATTCAGAACTTAACAAAATATTTGGTAAATTATGGTGATCTCCTGTTTTAAAAGTTCATAATATAACACGTAAACCCATGAATCCGCATCTATACCCTCTTTTCTCCATTAATTCAGTTAAAGTCAGCCACTTTCTCATGAAAACAACTCAGACTTTTCAAGAGACTTTATTCAAAAATATTGACGACTTTTTAGGCGACTTTTTTTTGAAAAATTGAAGATATTTTTTCCGCGCTCTAGTGATCACATCCGTTCCGATATCAGAGTTGACGTCAACATGCACCTCGGAAGAGTTTGTTGAAGTGTCTTCTTCACCTTCTTCCATATCGGTAGGCAAAGTTGAAGAGTATGGCTCCATGGATCTAATCCATTCCTCATTCTGTATGTTCAGCATGTAGCTATCATCCACGTTGTAGTCTGAAGATCTAGGAGGTTTCAGCAAACTTCTTTCAGCACTGAAACTTGCCTGTAGCTCGTTCTGAATCCCTTTACTATGGGATTGCGATTAAATCCCCCCTTCTGGCTTATCACGGAGAAAACGTTTTCCAGGGCGTCTTGGTTTAGTTTTGTTGTCGCAACTCCCTCTTCTCTAGATTCTAAAAGTGCCATAATTGACTAATTCGACAAAAGAAAGCCGTCGAAACACGGAGGTCGACTTCCGTCTACTATTGTTATCCCACTCATTACCCGATGCCCTTCATGCAGCAGCTCCTTGGTTTTAAAATTGCCATCACAAAGGTGGACATTTAATTTACAGTTGAGCAAATCAAAAATGTTGTTTATCATCTCAATGAAGTCCGCAGTAGAGGTAGCTGATGATAGTATCAGCCCTCCTGTGGAGCAACTCGCACGGATTGTGGCGGCGACGGACAAATTAAATATTCTAGTAGCCAGCTTCACTGCCATCTTCTGAAAGGCATTTGGCCACAAATGAGCCGGCGTTCATTTCCACATTGCTCTTTTGGTTGAGCTCGAAGTGTCGCTCTTATGGACACTGCGGATATTTTCGAATGAAATAATTTTTTGTATCCGCTACAAAGTCACTAGTAAGTAAGTTATTTCTTAAAGATTTCACAAGATGAGGCATATCAAATATGCAATAAATTTTTCTATTTTTTACCTCGAAGTAAGGTTTTTCAAACGAGATGACCATGTCTTTTAGAGCTTTTCTAATTGAGCTTCCCTGATCACAAATAAAACTTTGTGGAATTAATCCAACGTCCAAAACCTTAAACCGCCATCGCGTAAGTATTTCGAGTTATCCATTCATTGAAGGCTACAAAATATTTGATGATATGTACTTTAGATATTTATTGACTTTTTGAAAAGAATGTAACGAGCCAAAACTAATTGTTTGTCTTAGATAACAAATTATTCAATACAATATTGATTTTCAATGTTATTACAGTATTCGTTCCTAGTGTGCAACATTAAGTTCAAAGTTCTAGCTGCAAACGACCGGTTGACGAGCCCCTCTGGAGATACTTTCACTGACATGTAATCTATAAATAATTTTCCCGTAGTAAAGCCCTCAATTTCCTCCATTGTTAGGGACTTATATCCCTACGATTGAAAACTAGTAAAATGTTTTCAGACGTTAAAAAAAACTTCCAACAGAGGAAAAACATTTTGTAGGAGTGTGTGTGATCGTTTACTTTAGAATTTGCACGAAAATACCCTATTTTCAGCGTATATGAAAAAAATCTGTTCGCAGGAGAATGTTTGAGTTAATCAAATGGATTGAGATAGTGAACTATTTTGTGTGATTCTTTTTGCATGTTGTTGTGCGCCAACTTTTACGTTTTATATGCTCTTTATTCCTGAAATAAGAAACTCCGAACGAAAGATTCCTACTTTCATAAATTTGTCTCCAATTTTGCGTCAACTTATCAGTGGATAATATTTAATTGCCTCATTTAATGGAGCCCAATAAGTTTCACAAAGTGGCTTATCTCTTCCGACAAAATACAATAAACGTTATTATCTTTCAAATTTGCCTTTGTGCCAGTACCGTATTGCGAAAGGCTGCAGAATTTGGTCAAAAAACTCAATGAGTCTCTCATTGCTGAATATAAAATCCTCTGTTAAATGAATTAAAATAACTATGTTTTATTTCATTTAACATGAAGCAATTCAATAAAATAACGCCTGAGACCTTGTCTTGTAATGAAATCCTCTGAACGTCCATTCGATATTCGTGCATATCTCCTCTCAAAATTTCATCAAAATCCCTGGAGGTCGAGTGGATACTTCCCTGAAGCTCCCTGAAGCCCTCACTGATAGCTTATTCGTCTAGTTTATCAATATAGAACAAAATTCCCTAAAGGAATATGACCCGGAATGGAGAAGCATTCCGAATTTAAGAATCTGTTCTTTCGGACTGATGGATAATATTTTTGCGGAAGCGATGATTTATTTAAGGTTAGATTACATAATTATGAGTTTTCAATAATGAAGGATGCTTCATTTTTCACTTATAACCATCAAATCGGGGGTCCCGGTGCCCTGAAAATTTTTTCTCTCTTGCCTTCGGACCGCATTCTTTTAACTGCATGAGACTGTTTCAACAGTTATTCACAGCTGCATGTTGTAAAATTGTTTTCAGTAGAAACGGGAAGAGCCAAGCAGAGAGAAGAGGGAAGGATTCGTAGATGACGCAGCTCGCCAGGCGATAAGAAAATCCCTCCTATCCACGCTTCTTTTGTCCCAACAGCTCTCTCCCACACACAGCCCGATCTGATTTCGTCTCCCGTCGGACCGAGGTGTCGACTGTCAAACAGTTTTTGAGGGGAAAGAGGGAAGGGAGAGGACCCAAGGTCAGCTTACTCCTGCGAGAGTACGTCACTGCCCTCTCTCGACAGCAATTCACAACAGGACATGTATATCCTTTTCCCCATAAGGGCTGGCCCTCTCTTCTCCTCTCTGGTTTCGGCCTGTTACTCCAGAGGATGGCTCAGTGAGCCGAAATACGTCAAATACATTAAAATGTTGTGGAAATATGCTACCAGCTTTTATTTTACTATGTGATACTTTTGTTGCCTTCATTATTTATTTTATTTAATATTCTCTGTGCATTGCTTAATATTGGGAATTCCATTGCTTACTTTCAGCCTACCTTAAATGAGAATGGAGAGTTCATTGAAAATTTGGCAATGGACGTTGAGTCTACAGTGGGAGCAGCAGGTGAGTTCTCTATAGGATTAGCTAATAATTCTAACAATTGAGGGTTTGTTGTAACTGCACATGCCTCCACATAGATCTGGCTATGATGAGAAGTTTCGAATCCACACAAAGTTTACTTTTCAGCTAATGTTTCAAGCTAATAGTTTTATTAACTTTGCCACACCCCACATACAGAAATCATCTTTGGATTTAAAATGGTATTGTTTCTAAACCCAACCCTGAAACTTGGATAAATTGAACATCAAGGGACCAGTCAAAAACTTTGTATTATCCAAAAATTCGATTACAAGATATGCTTCATAAAAAAGCCCAAAAAATAAAATTCTTCTTTCCAATCAAAACCCTCTATTAAATTGACACTATTATAAATGTATAAATGCCTTGACTAATGCCTATGAATAATGTAAAAGTAATCTTGAAACAGAAATATTTATTTCAACAAACTATGAAGTAAAGCATTGTATCAGTTTTATTCTAAGCAGTCTAAGTTTTATGGGCACGGGTTTATGTCGACGAGGTTGATGTCATCATTGCCACACTCACTTAATGATAGATGCTTAATTATTTTGTGTCAGAGATTATAATTATTACCTTTATTTGACACACCCAAATTCAAATTCAAATTATCCTAAATAAAATTCGAAATATTCACCATTTTGTAGCACTGTTTGAATTCATATTGCTAGTGACCAAGAAAAATATTAGAATTAAAGTATATTTCGAATTCAAGTAATTCAAATTATCCAGGTTCCACTGTATATCTAATGGCTGTTATGGGTTATTTTTTCATTTTTATATTCTTGTGACTTCCCCCGTTACCACGGATTAGTCCTAATTCTTGGAGAAAACAGATATTTTGTGGATAAGCTTATCCTTCACACTCCGTGTCCCTCTTTACGTGAAGTGTTTGGGGAAGATTTTTGTTTCAGTACAATATCGTCATAAATGGCCAACTGGCATCCTCCATTACCATTAAAACCATAAGTGGCTTTGTGTTAACTTACATATTGTTTTGTATGGTGGTATTTGTGAGTAAAAATCGTAGATTTTTTTGTGCTAGCAGCAATAGTTTAAGCGATAATGCCTCTTTAACATCCTTGTGTCCTTGGGATTGATATTGGCTCTGCTAGCATGTAAATGCACATTATGTTGGTTGCCATATATAGCAAAATATTCTTGATTGTTGTGGATATTAAAAAAGGAATCATCGACAGTGCTGTGATTGTGATGAAATTAGGATATGAAGTAGACTGTCTGATAACTTTTACTGATGAATCAGACATGGCCATGATTTTGGACAGGATTTGGTGTTCCTTTAGGGATGTTTCCCCTTTTTTGCAGAACATGTGAAGAGAATTCTGATAATTTTTTTCATAAATTATGGCCATTTCCAAGGAATGAGTGTTATTGACTGTAAACTTATTAATTACATTTAGCTAATATATCTGTGGCATTTGATGTGCCTGTTTAAAAATCACACTCATATCGAAATTGAAGAGCCACAAAATATTTTAGATAATTATGTAATGAAGTTTTATATGGGTTGACTGTGATCCTACAATGTAGGAAAATGAAAATTCTTAATATTTTTATATGTACCCATCTGAAATGCCACAAAATTGAATCACATTTATTTTTGGTGATTAACTTATCCGGTATATGTTTTATCCAGAATATTCAACTAATGATAATACATTGGCTTTTACATTTTATTTGAACATTTAGGGTATAAAAATAAGACAATCATTTCCTCGCTTTTCCACCTTACAATTGAGCAAATTCTTAAAGGCCTCTTATTCCATTTTAAAAGAGCAATCATTTGCCAGGCATGAGATAAGTATTGAGGTACGCTTTCTTTGGTAAAATTAGAAAAGGATTTTACTGAACAAAAATTATCTACACTTTTTACTTCCCCTTATATTTTGTCTTTATAGCAACTTAGGTGATGATCGATCTAAATTGCTACCTTTTTATCACTAAAATAAAATCTAGCATTCAAACGTCATCCATGTGTCATGTCAGCAAGTTTTAGGTTTCATATCAAACTGTGACAATGTTAATGTGAGATTCTTCCTCAGGGCTTCCAGCTCCTGAGAGATCGCAGATGAAAGCATCATCACCTTCATACCTGCTGGCTTTAGGAGATGTAAGGACTGATGAAAAATATGGCCGTATTCCTCCCTCAACCACAGTGACATGCGTTCAATCCAAGTCTGAAGCATCTCATGCAGAGGAAGGAAGGAATGTGATTGATAAAGACTTGGGAAAGTGTAGTACTCTTATTCATGGTGAGGGAACATCGTGCTTATTTCCAAGTGATGGACAATCTTATTCGAAAGACATGCAAGCATCTAAAATCAGTGGAGTTGGAACCAGAAAGAGTTTTGTTGTGGTTGGTTGTGATGCACTGGATGCCACAAATACCCTTAGTTGTATCGAAACCAGAGAAAAAGCAGACAGTGGCAATGAGGCAGTCATGGGAGAAAATGAAGAGAGTAGTAATTACTTAATCAAGAATCCAGGGAATAGTTGCAGATCAAACGAAAGTTCATATCATTACCTCAGCACCAGAGATGGATTCAACTCCAAAGATGAGGTCAGCAAACACCTGCAGACTAATCTTGGTGCCAGAAATTTAGATGGTGATGCTGAATTGTCAGATTATTCATGCAGAATATGTGAAAAGTGCTTCTTTAGAAAAGATCATCTAAATGAGCATATGCGCTCACACGTAGGGGACAAGCCTTATGTATGTGATGTTTGCAGTAAGCCTATCTCTTCAAAGAAAAACCTTGTCATACACTGTCGAACACACACAGGAGAGAGACCTTTTTCATGCAGCATTTGCTGCAAGTCCTTCTATCAGAGTTGTGACGTCACAAGACACATGCGTACGCACACCATGGAAAAGCCGTATGCGTGCAGCATATGCTGCAATCGTTTCTCTCAGAGCAGTGGCCTCGTCAAACATGCTCGGACACACGGGAGGAAAACCCTACTCATGTGATGTTTGCAGTAAGGCTTTCCCTAAAAAAAGAGACCTCATCATGCACGGTCGCACACACGCAGGAGAGAAACCTTATCCCTGTGATGTTTGCAGTAAGTCTTTCTCTACGAAGAAACAACTCGCCATACACTGTCGCACGCACACGAGGGGGAAACCCTACTCATGTGATGTCTGCAATAAGTCTTTCTCGACAAAGAGCTACTTCGTAGTGCACTGTCGCACGCACACGGGATGGAAACCCTACTCATGTGATGTTTGCAATAAGTCCCTCTCTAGTAAGAATCGTCTCGTCGTACACTGTCGGACGCACTCGGGGGAGAAACCTTATGCATGTAGCATTTGCTGCAAGTCTTTCTGTGAGAGATCTGTCCTCACCAAACACATGCGCACGCACAGCGGGGAAAGGCCTTATTCGTGCAATGCGTGTAGCAAGTCATTCAGTCAGCGGACCGGCCTCAATAACCACATGCGCATACACAGCGGGGAAAAGCCTTATTCGTGTAATGTCTGCAGAAAGTCATTCACTCAAACGTGCAACCTATACGCACACATGCTCACGCACTCGGGGGAGAAACCCTTCTCATGCGATGATTGCAACAAGGCTTCCTCTAGAAAGGACAACCTCGTCACGCACACTCGTGCACACACGGGAGAGAGGCCCTATTCATGCAGCATTTGCCGCAAGTCATTCTATCAGAGTTCTGACGTCACAAGACACATGCGTACACACACGAGAGAAAAGCCGTTTTCATGTGATGTTTGCAAAAAGCCTTTCCTTAAAAAGAGTGAACTCGACATACATTGTCGTACACATACTTGAGAGAGACCATTTTCATGCGGCATTTGCTGCAAGTCATCCAACCAGAGTTCTCACCTTAGCCAACACAAGGAAACACATGGCAGGGAAAAGCCTTAACCCTTTCGCGCCGAATCCCGCATTTGCGGCGAGGATTTTCTTGCCTGAAAAACGAATTCCACACCTGTGCGGCGAGAATTTTCCTACCGTAACCAACGACTGCCGCACATGTGTGGCACAGGTCGAGAAAAAGTGACCGTGGCGGACACAATAGACCCACGGACGCGGTCGCCCCACTTAGCGCGAGCCCAGTCCCTTCTTCGGCCGCTTAGGTCGACCCTTTCCTATCCTCTCCACGTGGTCAAGTACTCCTTTTTGGAGTGTATTTTCCAAAAAAAATATTTGTAGATTAATTTTGAAATTCATTGCTAAAAATGAATGGCTCTCTTTTTGCTGACCAAATGGAATTTTCATACGAAATTCTAACGTTAATATCAACGGAGTTATAGAACAACAGTCGAAGATGTGATTGGCGTAGCCGTTGGAAAACTTCGTGGTTCAATTCGTTCGTTGTAGCATTATTCCGTGTTTCTCATATGTCATTTCATTTCGAGTTCCAGTATTCTAACATATCGCTTTCCCGTTTCTTCGGATTTGGAGTTGGGAAAACCTATTGCTTCTTAACCTACCTTTTTACCAAAAGCAAGATCGTGGTGACGATTTTTCTAATGACAAGATGAAGAAATAAGGGATGTTAATTCCATATTTCTTAGAATATGCATCGTAAAAAAGCCATTACGTAGACTCTTTCATTGGTTATCCCTGTGGAGTCTGGCTGGTGGTGTTTTAGAATGACATATTAGAGCTAGATGGCTAGTTCCCCCGTGGCGTTCCAGATAAAGGACTTCGAATACACCCATTAAAAGGCACTCCACCTGTATACCTTCATAGTGTTGTGCTGCTGTAATAGCTTTTTCACAATTCATAATATTCACCGTGGTTTCTCGGTAAACCAAATCTGAAGAACTATAATCTTCCAATTTATGAATCTCTCAAATGAGTCTTCATGGAGAGGTTATATTCTCACAGCGATTTTCTCATACAAGCCTTATTTCTCGTTGGTTATTTCTGGTTGGTTATATTGGAAAACCTTGGGTGCATCCATATGTCTGTGAGTGCCTATTTTAATTCCTCATTTTTGAGTTGTTTCTCACTTCATACTTGGCTCTGAAGCAAGCAGTGACGTCCTGCTGTCCGTATTTACAATAACTATTTCTGTGTGCGAGGTGGATTCTCTCTTTGCAACAATTTGTGTACGTATTTCATTTCGTCTCACCATGGCTAAGAAAAGGTCTTTACCAGATGACTCAATACTAGATTTTTTTTACCAAGAGTGACTGCAAAGATGTAGATTTCGATGCCGATTCCGAATAGGATGTCTCGGTTTGTGAAGAAGAGAGTGCTGAATCGACACATCAACTGAACATCTCCGTTTCTTCTTCGAATGACACATCAAATGAGGTGGAAGATCTGGCCACGAAAAGAAAGACTACCTCCAAAGGCATGGATTGGCTTTCCGGGGATTTCACTCCAAAAATCCACAATTTTGATTCCTCATCCTCTGGCTGTAACACGGTATTGTCTGCAAGTTCTCCTATTAGGTCATTCTTTGAACTTTACTTCTCCACTGATTTGGTAACCTTTATTTCAGAGGAAACCAATCGTTTTTTTAGTACACGTTGGAGACTTCTTCGGAAGTTACAATGTCACGAATAAAAACATGGAGATACACTACCACTGAAGAAATTTACAGCTTTCTCGCCATAACTCTATTGATGCCACGTGTGAATAAACTTTCTCTCCATGAATATTGGACCAAGGATATTTTGATGAAGACTCCCATTTTTGGCCAGCTGATGACTAGAGATAGATATCTCTCGATCCTGAGGATGTTTCATTTTTCGGACAACAGAGAGTCGGATCAGGGAGATCGGCTGTTTAACCTTTTCGCGCCGAGCTCCTTCGCGGGAAGTTGCTTTTGGCTCTACGAAGGGTTTGAGATTTTTTTTGCCCCGTACGGAGTTTTTTTTCGGCTCGGGACAGACCAGGTATTCGCTTCCTCCCCTTAATAACCTTTCCTAGTGGGGATAATCATCGACCCTTTTCCCCGAGAGCAGCCCATCCCGGCGTACTTTTGCGGTCAGTTAATTGTTACCAGTGCAATTTTAATTTTTTTAATTGTTACTGTTGCATTAAATGTCAGTTCATCAATGTATTCCTTTCATTTTGCAATGCTTGTAAAGCTTTTAAACGAAGTTCTACGGTTATTTTTAGGGTTTTCAGCAAAACGGCAATATATCATAGACCAACAAATACTTTAAAGGGAATGAAATCTTTCAATGTTCCTAGCCTACTTCTAGGTATTTACGATTTATGATATTAACATAATTTAGATCCATGATGCCAAAATCCACACTCCTCATTTGTGTCTGCTCTCTAGTTCTCTGAAAACATGAGAATAATACATTTAGAATTTTTTTAGAAGAATATTTTCCCGAAAAATTCTCATACTTGAATCATGCCAATTTGTTGTTTGAAATGGCTAAATATTATTTTAAAGCAAATTTGCATCATTTGAAAAAAATCCTTGCAGGAGGAGGAAGGGGAATGCATACAGAACATTTCCGGTTACATTTGAATACACGCCAAGAAAATTTTGAAAAGAAAATGAGCTTCTCCGAGAAGAGTGAGGTTATCATCTTCCACGTACATATTTCCGCAGGAGAATACTTACACCAATATACTCTTGGGTCTTCCAGTTGGAGGATGATAAGTTTTTCCTAGAAAACATTAATGCACTAATGTGTCCCGAAATAAGCCCGTGAGGGGCACAAAGCAGACCACCTGGATCCTGACCAGAGAAGCAAGATATGAGAGTAATTACCTGGGTGGTGCAGTTCTCTTTCATTCATGGTATGGGCTGCATCGCACAGCAGGGTTACACAGAAACCATCCCTGGTATAGGTAGCGGAATGTGTACAGATAGTTAACGGCTTAATTTGAATACACGCCAAGAAAATTTTGAAAAGAAAATGAGCTATTCCGAGAAGAGTGAGGTTATCACCTTCCACGTACATATTTCAGTAGGAGAATACTTACACCAATATACTCTTGGGTCTTCCAGTTGGAGGATAATAAGTTTTTCCAAGAAAACATTAATGCGCTAATGTGTCCCGAACTAACTGTGAGGTGCAACCTGACCAGAGATCCAAGATATGAGAGTAACTACCTGGGTAGAGCAGTTGTATTTCCTGCAATAGTATGGAATGCCTCTCACAACATGTGTCTACGTAAAAAATTCCTTATCATACATTATCGTACATTAAATTTACGAATTTTTAGGATATGCAGTAGTCAGTATTTATAGCGAAATTCGTTTATAATACCTTTGTATTCAAAGGTTGGTAAGAGGTTATTAAAAATAGTCGCTGTAATTTTGGCTCAAGACAAAGAACTGAGAGAATCATATTTTACTACATTACGAGGGCTTTTTTTCATAGAAGTTAAATCGAATATTCTATCGAATTTCACCGCAAATGTACATCTAGAATGTATCTAACAAAATAACGTATATTTTTAGATGTAAATCATTACAATATCGCTCCTACAAACTTGCTTGTGAGTTATAAAAATAACAATTAAACATCTAGCCTTAGCGTCTCCAAAAATTGCTCTAGGTGATGATCAACTCCGTTAATATGAACGCTAGAATTCCGTTTAAAATTTGGAACCAATCAGCATAACATACAGAATGTAATTCCTCGCATTGATTTTCAATAAATGCAACATGAACGTTTTTGGTTATTTTAACTTATAAACAAATAAGTGACCATGAGCACCTTCCTTGAGTGGGTCACTAAGTGCCGGGATGGGCCGAGATAATCCCCACGCGGACAATAGGAAAGGGTCGGACCTCTCACGCCGAGAGACCCTAATGGCGGTTGGGACCCACTTGGCATGCTTGACCGCGAAATCGTGAAAACACGGCCTTTGGCCATTTGCTTCGAAAACGTCAAGCCGTGATAATCCGGCCTTCCTTCTTTAGCATCAGAAAATTCAGGCCGTGAAATCACGCCCTGCGTAGGGAAGAGGTTAAAATATGTCCCGTGGTAGATCGTCTGCGTGCAGCATTTAAAAATACTTTGGTGCCATACTTTGGTGCCATTTAAAAACTTATGCATCGATGAAAGCTTAATACTGTTTAAGGGACGACTTTTCTTTGACTCTTTCGAGACGGCGGAGTTTTCTTCATAGCATGACTGCTGTACTGAGCCCCAAGAGACTCTTGTTTCTCATGGTACGGAGCATTTTTGGAGGGCATTCGTTAAGAAGGGTCTCGCTGAACCTTTTTCGACCCCTCCACGCTGGGACTTGGCATTTTCTTGGACTCCGAGAGTAGTTGTGCTTCTTCATTTCCGGGTTTACGACCATACCTGCGGCATTGGTTCGCGGTCAACTTATGTATTGCTTATATGTATTTAGCAAATGGATAATTGTTGCTTGCACGTAAATTACGGACTTTGAATTGAAATCCTCATTTTTATCTGAGCATTGTAAAAATTTAAACGAAGTTCTAAGGCCATTATTAACGCATTCAATGCAGCAACAATTTCCATGTTGATGTTAATACATAACTCGAGATATAAGTTAATATTTGTCGTACAATTTCGTTTAAAAATTGTAAATGCTGCTCAAAAGACAACTAATTCAATTCTAAGTGTATATATCTTGAGAAATGAACAAATATTTATTTCAAAAATTGACTATAAACAATTGAATGACCGCTGTCCTGTACCGCTGAGAGGGGTTATAAAAGACGAAAGGTCCTGGTGCCTGCTCTCGGATTCCGAGGGTTAATCCTAAACCCCGAAGCGTTGGGTCCCGAGACAAAGACGTCGTAAACCCACGACCGTCCTAAAAGGGAGGAGCTAGAAAACGTATATATACGACTTTCGATCACCTGGCCGGGAAAATCTCACACGTATATATACGCCGGTCGACTCCCGGGTCAGGAAACGTCCACACGTATGTATACTTGTATAGTAGGGAAAAGGTTAAACAGTTCATTCCGTCTAAAAGAAGTAGGTTCGGCATAAAAACATTTGTTATATGTGACTACGAAACTGGTTTCATCCTGGATTTTGTTGTGTATACGGGAGCAAAAAGTGACATTGTGGAGCAGCATGCGGACTTAGGCAAATCCGGAGATATTGTGTCCACTCTTATGCATACCTATTTGGATAAAGGCCATACCGTTTACGTGGACAACTGGTATTCCAGCCCGGCATTATTCTGTTAGCAGCATGACAGGGCAACAAATGCTTGCGGAACGGTTCGCCGGAGTAGAAGGGATATGCCGAAAATGGAGGAGAAGTTGATTAAAGGCGAGCTGAGATTCAGGTCATCTGAAAAAACAGTAGCCTTGAAATGGTGCGACAAAAAGAAGTGTGGATGGTGTCCACTTTCCACTCAGCCGGAGTCATTGAAACGACAAAGAAAGATAGGCAAACAGGAGTAGTGACGATGAAACCTGGGTGCATCGTTGACTATAATCGCTTCATGGGGGCTGTCGACAAGGCGGACATGATGCTGAGCTCTATTGAAAGTGTTAGCAAATCTTAAAGTGGTACAAAAAGTTTTTTTCCACTTGGTTGATATTTCCATGTTAAACTCTTATTCATTGTACCAATTCCTAACGAAGGAGAAAATTCCAATGCAAAAGTTCCATCTCTCCGTGATTCGTGAACTTTTAGAAAAACATCAGAAGAGACAAAATAAATCAAGTGTCGGAAGAAGATCGAATGAGGAGAATATTCGAAGATTGAGTGAATGGCATTTTTCTGTCTTAGTTCCTGGGGCCTAAGTCTGTAACTTCGTTTTCTCCCGAGTTGGGAGAAATTAGACTCGTGAAGCACCCGTTTCATCCAACTGAAGTCCGTAACTCGTTTCTCCCGGTAACGGAGAAAACTTTCTCCCAGTAACGGAGAAAGACTTTCTCCTGGAGAATATCTTTCTCCCGACTGAAGTCCGTAACGCGATTTGGAGGAACTGACGCACCCTGGACGGGCGCTTCGGAGTCACCCGCCCGGGACCCGGCGATTCATTTTCTCCCTAGGAGAAAACGAGGAAAATAGCAATGGCGGACCGTTGTGGGCGATCGAACTGCGGTTCTATATGTATTATCAAATGTATTTTTTACGTATTTGTGCCAAAATATGACACGAAAATACATTATTCAAGTTAGGCAGGCAACGTATGTAGTGTATTTAGTGACAGGAATTGAAAGTTTTGTATGGCTGCATTTGCAAGGAAAGTGCGTGCAGTGAACTTGTGTCTCTCGTATAAGTATGCAAAATTTATGTCCTTAGTGTACCCCTTAGTGAATTGATTGCATATAGACGATGAAGTAAAGAGTGATGTGTGTTGTGAATGTAACATCTTCGACGAAATTGTTTCGTTCGTATATAACTTAGGCTACGAATCAACCGTATACATTTCGATCAAAGGTATCTAACTATTGCGAAGGGGATATGTTTCATATTTGAACTAGTCGTACTTTAGGGGTACATCGAACGCCTGTTAATGTTCATTCGTTTCATCCATTCTAAGTTTCATTTTATTACGTATTGCATCTATTACCAATTCCCAATTCGTTGTGAGATTCTGAGCTCTTTGCAGTGATTACATTTTACGCATTTCGTTGCGTTGTTGGTTGTTTTTGTTTTGGTCATATCTTGGTTACGGTAAGAGTGATAGTAAAATTCGAAGTTTGTTGGTGTTACAATAACGGGTTGGGCAATTTTTTTTTAGCCTATTCATTTAATTGTCTTCGCAATGTTGATGTGAAATAACGTAATATGATTCTAAGTCGTTAGTGATGAGTAGGAAGTGAGGTGTGAAGAATCCTTTCGAACTTCAAGGAGTTTAAATTCTTTTAGTGTGTGCAAAATGATTGGAAAACCACTTATCATGTTTTATTAGGGTTACATAATATTGTTTTATATTTATTGTGAGCCAAGCATGCATTGAAACAGTTGATTCTGAATATAATGATTATAAGTATCATAAAGATAGAAATGTGTGCGTTGTAGTGCTGTATGTGATATGATGAGCAATAAATATGTACAAGTAAGGGTAATTTTGCTTTGTTTTCTATATTAATACCTCTAGTAAACCATTTTCCCCATGTATTCGCTCTTCTACGCTGTCAGTATTTGAAATTTTTAAATGTATCGAGGCAGGTTGTTGTGTTTCCTTAACTATAACATTTTGGGAGTTTGTGAACATATGTTACTAATTGCTCGCACATAGGTATTTGCAATGTAATAAATATGTACCATTCACACATTTACCGTGACGTTATTTTCTTTACGATTATTTTCTGCGGAGTAAAATTTTTCAATTTTCTTTTTCCACTCCAACATTGTGTATTTCACATTTTCAAGTATAAATGCATGTAATACTGCCGTTGCTAGTTATGTTTTTCCATACTCATCATGCATTCACCAATGAAAGTAAGCATCCGCAGTGCAAAAAATATGCCATATATTTCATCAATGAATACAGCGGTCGTTTGTATACAAGATTACCTACATCTAAAACATTAAAATGCTTTGGTGTTACGCAATAGTCTCTCCTTTTTCAATGGTATAATATACTCTTTTGTGTGTACTAATGAACAAATACATCTGCTATGGATTTAAATCGATTTATCCACCACCAATTATAATTTCGATGCATCAATTTCTTTTATTTGAAAGTTTAACTTTAATGATTATTGATGTAGCCCTTATTATAAGTGAGAATCGTATGATTTCCCGCTCGTTTTTTCATTTGAAAAAAAGCATTTCTATTGGTTCTTCACGGTATCGCCGGCTTCAGATTCAATATTTTTCATACCTATCTGCTCTCCTATGCGATTCCGAGAATTAGAGTTTTCTCCGGTAGCGGCCAGGAACTGATGTTTTCTCCGCCAAGTTACGGACTTCAGTCGAGAGAAAGCTACGGTAGAAACACTTTCTCCGGAGAAAGGAGAATTGCAGTGGCGGACTTAGGCCCCAGATTACAAAAACCCGTGATAAAATGCTTATCATATCCTGAATGTTATGCACTGCAGCCTTTCCTACGAAATTAGAGGTGTTGCGTTTTATAAGGATGACCACTCATGGCTGGAAAATGCTGGCCTGTTTGTTCATGTTTTTTTTCCAATAAAATGTTTCACATCGAATATTTGACCCCTCAACGCTGTGACGCGTACCGACTACGCTTACTGATCTTCTTAATGAAAAAGTTTCTCCCCCAAATATTTTATTTTAAATTATAACAAATACAGTGTTTTTTGAAAGAATGTTTTTTTCTATACGGTTTCATCGTGATTTTATTTCTTCAATTTTTTTGTAATGTTTCGATGAAATTCTGTTTCATGCCGGCGATTTGACTAATTTCGTCCCAAAATTAAGGGCCTTTCTTCAACTTTACTACCTTGAAAACTGCCGCCTACACTGCTTGTGAGACGTCAAGAAGGGTCAGCTCCTCTAGCATGAGACACTATATCTTCCTCATTAGCTCACTGTCCTCGCTTTGTCCCTCTCTTGTGTGTCATCACCTCAAGGCCGTAGTGTGTTGGGTTCGCTTCGTTATTCCTAAGCGAAGGGGCCACGTGGTTTGATCTGCATTTCTTCTTTCACGGACAGTAATGAACTAGAATTTCTTAACAGTCAGCATGTACTACGGGTTCTTCGAGATATTTTCTCTTCTGTAAGATTTACGACCGCTACTGGTCCGTCAGAGGAAGTACAGGGAGCAGAATTGAAAGATTTTGAGATATTAAGACCATTCTTTTATTGATCCCGAAGTAGATGTTGCTCTGTCTACATCCCGCGATCAACTCTCCGCTGCCAAGCTGCTTACTCTCTCAAGTCCACTTTAGGCGTCCCCACGTGATCGGCATTCACCTCTCCGATTCGTTGCCATCGCCGTGGCGTGTGAGGCTCGTAGGTCGCTGATGTTGCAGTACCTATTGGTGGGAAAGGAGCGACCGGAAACCAGAGGGATGTGCAGGTAAGGTGCAAGCAGAGGAAAAGAAAGGAGAGAGCGTGGGATGCATAGGTAGGTGCTTTGGAACATGACGAGCCAGCTTCCGGTCTCTTACACTTCTCTCGATGGAGCTCGAAAACACGCTTTTCGGTCCTCCAAACCATTCCTGCTGTGTGGTTCTCTTTGAGGCTGTGTGTCGTGATTCTCGTCGGGTTAAATACGTGTGCGTGGTTATTTTCAAAATATGGACACCGCGTAATGGCTTCAGCAAGCATAAAAATATTACAATTTCCAATTTTCATCGAAATATGGAAGAAATATTAGCAAGTGACCCAGAGGAGAGTGAAATTTAGAAAAAATGATGGAGAAGACTATATCAATGAACGCTCTGAAATTGATCCGTTACGGCTGAAACGTCTATTTATCAGTATATCAATGTTTTAATAGGATTAATGGCGTCACTCCCTAGGATGGCTCATTGTATGATTTTTTCCCTTGGTTCTAACCTGGCATGGATTTGCAATAGAAAATACAAATCCTTGTTAAGTTTTGAAGGATCTAAGGTTTTCCCGGCGAATAGACTGGAGGAAGAGGTCTTGGGTTTCTAGCTGGGTCCAAAGGTTCCAAAAAAACTTATGACCCGGCTGGAAACCCGGGAACTACTCCTCAATGGTAAGTTTTGTTTGCATAAACATGCATGTATATTTTCCTAGTATGTTTAATATTTCTATGACCTTGCGGTGTGCATGTGGCGGTCCTCTTGCATGCTGCATGTTGGCGATTGGTCATCCCCTGCCAAACACCCTAGAGGTGGCTCGCAGGGTATAATGTAGATGTAGAAGTTTTATATCCGCAACGAGCTTTACTTTCAAATTGTAATCCTTGAGTTTTTGCAATGAAAACGACATTGAGCCATTGAGGTTGCACGAACATTAGGATACGTCCGTGAACATTTCATTGTAGGTAGTGGGTACTTCCATAGACATTGGTTGTCTTTTTTGCAAAAATTGTTCAACCGTAACGTCATGCAGTTGCGCCTAAGTTGAAACTACAATGCATATGTTCCTAAAAATTATTAGCCCGGCCAAAATAGAAATCGACCCTTGCATAAATTCCCAACAAGCTAAAATTGCACAGGAACGCTAGGAATAGCATTATAATAAAATGCTGAAAAGAACTTATCGATTCCGTGTGTGCAAAGAATTTTATTCAAAGTCAAAGGTCAAGAAAATGAGTTTTTTGCATTTTTTGGGCAAACGTTAGTTTTTCAATAAAAATTGCCCAGATAAAAATTGTGAACCAGATGTATTCGAATTTGTTTTTGTACTTTTTTCTCTAACATTTACCATTTATGATTGTTGTTTTGTCGTAATTGCTTGATTCATGTAAATTATGCAAATTACAAGAACTTTAAGTGAAAGTTTGTATTGTCCGTGTTTTCCGATTATTCGTGTCGCTCATCCTCATCATTAGCCCGGATAATCGGGAGTTGGTGTATAATATAAATAAAAGTAAGCATGTAACTTTATCTTTTGATAACGCAAGAACCGAATGACATTATGAAAAGATTATTCGACAAGGTTATTTTGGTGATTTTGTGCATTTCTGCCCAGTTTCAAGGAAAAAAATCACTAAACTATAGACAATAGAAACACAATGCATTACTATATTTTATAACATGAGAAGTTACATTTATTATGAGATATAACCTTTTATAGTATTTTTATTAGCAATTGGAACCGTCCAACAATGTTTGGAGAGCGGAGAAAATACACTCGCAGCTAACTTTCGAATGGCTTTTTCTTAGAAATGGTAAATCTTGGAGTAGAAAGTAAAATTATAATTTTTTAGATACTTTCCTGATCTGAAATAAAAAATGATGGTTTCCTATTTATTTTAATTGCCTTAATCGAAAGATTACTCCGTGAGCACGTATTTCACGCTTTTAGCTTTTTAAATGACGATATCTATTTTTAACGATCAAATGAAATGTGAAATTTCAAGCGCGCAAAAACGCGACGGCTAAGTATGAATGCTGGAAAACCCGTATGACATCATTCCGGTTCCTGACGCCGCGGTGTTAGGCCATCTTGGTGCGAGGCAATAAGCACCGCTGTTAGCAGGTAGCGCTTGGCTTAAATAAGGATTATTATTTCTGTATCAATCGAAGGAAACTTTCCGACCATTAGCAATATTAATAGGTGATTATCAAGACATGTTTCCCTGAGCTCTGTGCCTCATGCATGCACTGATATAATTATATCATATTGACAGTCACCCATGATATATTATATCATGAGTGACCCACCGCGTGGAAGAGATGGGAAACGGTTGATCTGATTGCATCGGTTCCATTTTAATCTGTTTTCAAAAGAGTCCGCGAGGTGTGCAATGCGATCCACCTAACTTACGAGTAATACCACTGAAAAGTAATAAATTTAACAGATAATACCATCATTGGTGTGGCTTTCGGTTGTCACCACTAATAATACCTTATTCTCCCGTGAAACTCGGATAAATTTTCTCCGTCAGCGACGCGAGTGGCGACTTTGGTAAACACTCTTGAATGCGCTGTGGATGAAGAGGCATTCAGATGCTTGATTAACATCCTCTATATCTGGGTTCCCACTCTAACTAAATTATAAATTTCGCTGTTTTTTTCAGGTTTTCACGGTCTAAGTGGCGTCTAATTCACGGTCTGTTAGTAAGCCATTTAAGGAAGAAATATTGATCACATAAATATGACTGGCCGCACGTAAACTAAAAATATAGCAAAAGCGATAAACGCCGGGAATGCAAAACGCAGCAATGAAAGGGCTCTCATGAGCCTATCGTTAGCAAAATTTAGGGCCGGCAAAATGTTGTGAGGGAGGAAATGGAGGGTGACAGGGAAGTGAAGATGTGTCTGATTTCTCGCCAGGGCTAATGATCGCTTCGGTTAAAGGTCATCCAATCTCAGCCTTAAGGTCTGTGTGTCGTCATGACACACGGACAAATATTTGTGCCTCGAATATACGCGTGCGGATAAATGCGTGGAGAGTATCGGTGAGTGACTGACCTATTTTTTTGACCCGTCAATCGTAGATCTAAAATCAAGTTTGAGAAGTCTTTAAGGTTTTATGGCGAATTTCACGGCTATTTCCAAGTTTTTTCATGGTAGACGAAATTCACGGCATATTCTCGGTTTTTAGGGTTTCACGGTTGAGTACGAACCCTGATTATTGTATGTTGCGCACTCGGTGCGCATCACGGCGTTAAGGGGTCAAATATTGGTTGTAAAACATTTTATTGGAAAATTACACGAACAAAGGTTTTTCCAGCCTTGAGTTGTCATTCTTATAAAACGCAACACCCATAATTTCTTACGAAAGGATGGAGTGCATAACATTCAGGATATGAATTGTATTTCATCATGGGTTTTAGTAATGTGCATCCTATGTTGTAGTGTGTAATTAATAAATAAATTGGTATTTTTCGTCCCTCATAGTAAGCAAAGCGTCGAAGAGACTGAACTACCTTTTCACTACATATCGCAGAGGGTTATGACATTTCAAGAGAGAAAAGGAAAAATGTTTGGAGATATATAAAATCAGAATAACTCCGGGTTAATACAACTAATTAAATGTTTATCATTAAGCAAGGCCGTTCACATTTGCAGTCCTCTGACTTACCGTCTGTAAAAAAGCAAGATACCCGAATTTGAAGAGCTTTAACGTTTTAACAAAGCAACCAAATTCAATTCAACAAAAAACATACGGAAAAAAATATTTCTTCGTTGTATCGTGTACTTTAAAAAATCTTGGGCTCAGTAAAGTTTCCTGTACTATATTTTTTCTCACAGAAGTACCCGTCTTTTGCGCGTAAATTCAAGTTGCCCAACTTTGAGAGACTGGCATTCCCGTAGTTTATGATCCTGTAAACTGAAATTTTGTCATAACAAAGCTACATCTATTACTAGCAATTTGCCGAACGGAGAACGAAATTTAAATGAACGGAGTTATTGTAAACAACGCAAACCTCTGCCAACTTCGAAAAAAGTGGATCAATTTCAAATATATTGGTACTGTAGTATTAGTAGTTGTAGTAGATAAATAAGCAAAAATCCTGGCCTCCTTGGCGACAATACAAAAATTGATTGCTCTACTTGCGGTCGCTACAATTTAATTCCCTTCCAGGGTAAGTGAAGGAGAAATTGAGGTAAAGCTCGTGCTTTGCACATAAGGTGCAAGAATAGTAAAATTAAATCCATAAATAAGATAAACTTTCCCTAAAACCATACCATGTTTCTCCTGTACTGCAGTACGGAAGTCATTGACTCTTAAGCGATGGTTAATTACGGCGACTCTCCCAGTTAAGACTGGATTATTTCTTTTGAGCAACGGCCGAGCAGCCAGTGAGCATATACGCTTATGCCACCTCTTCGGCAGGGAGAAAACAATGCAACAGCAGTTCTTTCGGACTCATTTCACATCTCTTAGAAAGTAAGTTTTATGATTGAAGGGTATTATTTAAATAATTTTATTTAAATTAGTACTTCCATTTTTCCTCTAATGCACAGTAAGAGTCTAAATATGTGTTCCTGCCATTTTTCCATAAACTAAACACTTGACAAATGGGTAAATTCCAGGGAAAGAGCATCACTTCTCAGTTTCTGAGCCATTTGGACTTTTTCCCCTCAGCTGCCACAAGCCACGTATTGTTCTTAAAAAAAAATATATGAACAAGAGCCACATTCACTAGACTGCATGTTTGGTCTTATATTTACTGATCATTATTTCAAATATATCCTCAGGAAGGTATGGATGTACTTGTTTACTTAAAGTACGTGTCCAAAATCCCTCTCACGGAGGCAGAAAAAAGTAAAACCTGAAATACTCACAGTGGCGGTCAAATCACCACCAATTTACTTCACAGTATACTTGAGCACATATTAACCTTCAATAAAATAATTGGATGAGTTAACTACTCTGACTTTGGGTGATAATTCTGAAAGTATAAATTAATGTTAATTAACAACTGTTGACATCATTTTGGCTAACATAACAGTGGAAGGGGAATAAAAGACATTACTACAGAAGCTATGCACTTGGATAGACAAGGGGTCAAAATTTCATTCAAATATATTATGTGGTTTCTGAGTTATGAATTTTTACCCTGTGCCCTGCACTCTGGAATTTGACTTCCACTGGTGCCACTTCTGAGCAAACCTCTCGCACCTCGACTCCTCATATCATGCAAAGTATGAGAGTAAGAGAGGAAATAATGTACATGGGTCATTAGATAGGTGATAGTCGCTAGTTAGAAAAATTTCATTAAAATCTGTGTCGGTGGATGAAATGCCTGGCTAAACTTGAATGGAATAACCCGCATTTTAATTCAAATTTTTATGTGTAAAGGTTGATAATTTTCATTTTTACTCTTAAAATTTATTCATATCATATGCCTAAAAAATTGAAAAATATTGCGCTAGCTTTGGTTAGCGATTAGATCACAAATTTTAAGGATGAAGTGGGCTATGGAGCACAGCACTAAAAAGCATCATGGAAAATAGCAAGGGAACATCAGGGTGTCCCCCTGCACTTTGTTAGAAAAAAAATATCATAATTGAATCCGATTTGCCGTATGGGATACTGACTTAGAGCCAAAAGAAATCACTGAAACTTTAAGCCAGAATAATTTTATTTGATCTGAATGGAGCATGAATCGCAATATAGAATAAAGCTTCACGACAGTTTGCTGCACACATTATTCATTAAAAATTCCTAGTTTAATTACATCACATTTATTGAAATGCTATTTCCTCAGATGTGCCTTGAAATACCTTGTAACAGAATGTAGTATGAATGCACTAAAGAAAATAATTCAATTATACAAAAATAGGCATTCAGTTATAAATGCATAATTCTTGAATTCAATATTGCCAGAAAAATAATTTATTGCTTCCTTATAGTATCATGCACAGGAATATTTAAAAAAAGACAAATAAATGCAAATGAAAAAAATTTAAAAGAAATGAAAACAGGAAATCCCTCAACACTAGAAATACCGGACTTGATATCCCTCCTCCAACTACCAAATGGAGTCATACTGACTCCTAACATACTATTTTATGTTTTTGGAGGTTATTTCGGCTTTTATTGACACATTACTTAAGGTAATCATTTTTGTTTGATACGCGAATTTCTAAAGTATATCAGGCGATCGTGTATACCGGGAGGAGTCAAAATGACGTCATTGGTAGTTCTAGTGTTAAGTGAGGATATTATGCCATTCATCTACAAAGATAAACCAACATATACGAATAAATCAGAGATGTATAGCTTATCTCATAGATATCCATTCATTATTGTAAGACTATTAATTTTTAGATTATCAATTACAAGTAATAATCATAAAGCAATTTACATGAAAAGCATGTACCTTAGGACATGGTTATAAAATCTTCTTTTAGAAATCCAGTTAAAGCGACACTATTTCAGATGAGATAATGAAATAATTATATTCAAGTCATAACTAATGGAACAAATTTACAAAATCTGGATGGTTTATTTGGCTTTACCAACTGAAATGGTGTAGCAAAGGAATAACTATTATTAATCCTGAAATACCTTACGAAAATCTGGTCAAAAGACTGGTAGAACGTACGAGTGGTACATGGGAGTTACGTTCCAATTAATTCTTAAAAACTAATCCTTTATCCTTATCCGCTTTACCTGTGAGTTTTGTTGACCCCTGACCTGCTTGTTAAACAATAATTTCTGTTGTAATAACGATTTTTCATGTACAGATACCAACTTATAATAAAGGCTTTTGAAGCGTAATCGGATTTTGTTTAGGTACTTATTTGAAGCAGTAATGCCCGTATCCTTACATGATCCGTATTTCTGCGTACGTAACATTTTCACTCAACGTTTCACTCCTCCTACTGGGAGCGTTATCGAGAGAATGGAAGGAATTTATTCTCGTCCCGAGCTTATATATGTTTTTCATTGCCCATTGTTGTGTTCAAACATTATTCGAATACAAAACCTTGCTACACGGGTATTGGCGAAGACGGAAGAATATCATTCGTGTCTTATACGTGAATCAATCGAAATAGCGAAAAGGCCCATAGATGGACCTAGGGGGGGGGGGGACACGGGGGCACGTGCCCCCCCAGACCCTAAAAAATATGCGAGATTTTTAAAATAGTCCCATTATCATTGCGATCGTTTTGTATTACGAGATATCCTTGTGCCCCCCTGAAAACAAAATCCTGGATATGGCCTTGCTTATGCCCCCCTGACAGAAATCCTGGATCCGCCCCTGAAAAGGCCTAATAACTACAATAGGGAAGATGGGTATAACCTCAGCCTTATATGGAGAGGGTTACTAGCCCAATATAATGACCAACGGCTATCGCCTAAAATTCAAATCCGGCACAACAATGGGCAATGAAAAACATATATAAGCTCGGGACGAGAATAAATTCCTTCCATTCTCTTGATAACGCTCCCAGTAGGAGGAGTGAAACGTTGAGTGAAAATGTTACGTACGCAGCAATACCCAAGAACCTCCTCAAGCATGGATAAAAGAAGCTGCGAAAATCTTCATACGACAATTCAGATTGGCCCTCTCAGGTGTGTGACGTCACCTGATGTCCACGTCACCGGGTAGAAGCTTCGCCGCGAATATCTCCCCATCAATCTACTCGCCGTGCTCTTGACATTGAGCCAGAAAAAGTTGAAAAGAAAGTGTGTGCTTCGGACATCCAGGAGAACCTGCCCCAGAGGCATCTCGCAATGGCATTGATGCCTCAGAATTTTATTAAAGTACCATTCAGCGGCATTCAGTATCCTTATACATTCAGTCCACTTTTTCACCTCTTGAGTATTAAACACAGCACACATGATTTTCGTATTCCGAATAAATTGCACCCTAACCATCCGTAGGGACATATTTGTCCCTGACTATATCTCAGAAACTATTGGAGATAAGGCTTTTATTTAAATTTTTTGTAAAGTTATGATAAATGTTTGCTGGTGATTTCCTTGTCTTTTGCAAGGTTAATGTTAAAAATATTGAACGTGACAACATACCCAGTAAACACGTATGACTCATGCATGAGGTCATAAAGAAGTCTGACGAATTTGTAGGACTCCTTCAAAAGAGTCCCAAATGGCCTCATAATGATGTCTCCGTGAGGTCATATGCACTCGTATAGGAATTCTTTCCGCGGTCTCACACGACTCTGAAGGAGCTCATACAAGAGGTCTTATAGGACTCCTATAACAGTTCCAATATGATATAGGCGCAAATGTGGCGCCTCGATGTGTGTGATAATGAAACTACCTGGAGAACCAGAAAAATTACCCACTTCGTAATAATTCCGATAGATGGCTTTGAAATAGCCTACAAAAACGCCGGGGCCCCTACCAGCCCATTATTTAAGATTTCAAAATGCTTTACGCACCTTTATTTAAGAAAACTCTCCGATGACATAAGTACCCGACGTATCCAATTAAAATAAAGCAAAATAATACATTAAATGAGAACCATAGGTGGAAATAAGGCAGAAAAACAAAATGGAATAGACAACTTCATGATATTTATAAATTTATTCTTCATAATATTAAGCCAATAAACAAACATCACGAGTTTTTGAATTCTTCCTCTCTGCATACTTTACGCGGTCTCCGCTTGATACAGCCACTGCCTCTCCACTCTCTCCAAGGCGACACTACTTGCTGATGTCGGGTTCCATTTCATAAGAGAGGCTGCAAAAAAACATTGAACTTAAGTTTGTTGAGAGTTATAATTGATAACATGATAACATCAAATAAACCAGATAAAGACTATTTATCTCATTAGCAGTCCCTAAATACTCCCAGGGCCGGTTTTAGCACCGAAGATGACCGTTTTAACTTGGTTAATTTTAGGAGTAACCGAATTAGTGAACTACTTTTGATTAACTCTTACACTTAATTACATTCCTATTGCATTGGAATGCTCTTAGAAGTTAACTTAAATACATGGTGAACGTTATTTCCATGCTTTATCGTTCCATAAGTTACATTACGAAGTGAAATCAAGCAAATTATAAATCGGATAGCACTTTTGTTTGTTTACGTCATGATTTTGAGAACTGAGAAGTTTATGAACTTCAATGATCTTAGGGAAAACTGTTTTGTGAACCCGAGATAATAAAAACATTGCTTGAACACGTACTAGATATGGTCGAGATATTGTATATTAGCGGAGATAATTTAAAATACGATAACAGCAAATGTATAAGGATACGATGAATGAATGAAATAAAACATGATCAACAACAAAGGCACGTTACAAAACGTGTTCCACCTAAATATTTTACATGAATATATTTACCGATAATCAATGATAAGTATGAACTTAACCAGCTTTGAAAATAGTATAATTAATGGATTTTCTCATTAACAAGTGGATAAAGAATCGGACACATAAAATCATTGAAACTTACCTTCCAAGTCTCCGTGCACGTAACACATCATGATGTCCACAAGGTTCGTGCCGATCTCAGATCCGATGGAATCCTGATTCACGTTCGTAGACACAAGAAAAAACACGAGCAAGAACTAGGCCATGGGGTACACACGATATTAATCATAAACTAGACGTCAGAGCTAAAGGCAGTAGAATAACAGGACAACACAATGGCGGACCTAGCGGAAAGTGGAAGTGTCAGCTTATTTAATAGAATCGGAGGGAGAAGTTTACGAACCCATCTCTTAATATAAAGAGTTAATTGAAGGAAGAAAATATTATACACGCAGAAATATATAATTACGATTGAAATTATAATTCATTAACATAAACATGACTTGATTTTTCAGGCCTCATGTGTGTGTGATCTTGAAGACCCCATGAAGTGTGAGGTCTTCAAGACTTCATGAAGTATGCGGTCTTTAAGACATCATTCATGTGACCTCATGAAGTGTGAGGTCTTAAAGGCCCTTTCATGTCTCTTAATGTGGAATCTTAAAGGAGTCCAACGTATGAGTTCATATAAGACCTCATTACGAATACTGTGTTGACTGGGTATGTACAGGAAGGGGTGGTATCCCTTATGGTCTCGTTATGATTTTCTCACTAGGCAAAAGGTGAAGGCTCAACCTAGCCTGATTTGCAGCCAAAACCTCCAGTTTTTCATTAATCTCCCGCAAAGCAAGTAAAACTGATCTTTGAAAGTCATCACCTGAGAGAGAGGGAGAGGCATTAATAGGATTAATAAAACAAAACATGCATCACAACACAAGATAGCCTGAAAAGATCAAGAAATGAACATACGATTTGGGGAAACTTGACTAGCGAGGACATTCCTGGATGACGAAGGAACTTGGATCAAGGATGCATCGCATGACTTCCCTTGCTTTGCTGAGTCTTGCATTGGAGATGATGCCCTGTCAGGACTTAATGAGGGAACATCACAGAAAGAAAAGTTGAAAAAATCTTCCTGGCTGTGGGGAACCCTTCCGGAAATTACATCTTCAAGTAACATCCCATTACTTTAAGAAGGAAATTGGGGGATGGAAATATCTTCTGGGCTGAATGGGGTGACCTCTGCATCAGGCAATGAAGGTGTATCACTGCTGGTACCACATCCTTGCGCATTGTCCTGGAGAGTCAAGCTTATCTTCTTTTGCGCCAAAAATATCTTCAGCTCAGTCAGGCTATTGGCCTTCGTACCTTTGTCCTTTCTAGACGTTAGTGCTTTGCTCTTAATATCGACCCTCTTCCTATGCACTACCGAGGAATAGGATTTCCCACGGAAAGATGGGCCAGGAAGATTTTCGTCATCAAAAGTTATGGGAGGCTTTGGCAAATCTGAGGTGGCATTCTTGAAAGTTCTTCCGGAAGGTCGTTTTTCCCATATCTCTTTCCTCATCAGAAGTCTATGGCTCGCTTAAGACGATTTCTTTTGCCCTTTCCAAGGTCAATTTGAGTCTCATAACTTGAATTATCCAAACGATTCTTCAACCCTAAATGAGCAGAGAGGTAGTCACCTAAAATAAGGTGAGAAAAGATGACCAAGTTATCTAACAGAGTTATAACAGAATATGTGCCTTCCCATAAGGTAGTGGCTTACCGTAACTTTTTATTACTTCACAAACATGAACAGCCCAACTGCTATCTAGGTGAGCGTGCTTTGTGACTAAAGTCATAAGCTGATGGGGTTCCAAATCTTCCACAGGCCAAAAGCATTCGAGTTCATTTGACTCAAGATTAACTCGCAGCCAACTTTTCCTCCCTACTTCTAGTACTTCCCTCGTGTCAGATGGATTTTTTTCATCTGGCACAGAAACCTGCAGTAGAACGAACTAAAATGGATGATTGAAAAAGATTAGCAATCACAAAATAATGATTAAATAAATATGTACTCTCATTGAAGTACTAGTTACCTGATAAGAAATGAGGATGAAACATCTCTTTCAGTGACTACCTTCAAGTACCCTTAGGCACATATGATATTGATTGTCGGAAGGCAATGGCTAATAATTTCGTAAGCAAGTAAATGTTCAAATAGTGTACAAATTAAATAAAACTGAACAAAAATGGTAAACAAAACCAAGATATAATTTAGTTAAACAATGACACAAAATCCAATTTAAATATTGAAATTGTAAATAATAATTTTAAAATGATAGATACAATACACTGACGCAAAACTATAAACTACAAAAGAAGTGAAACAATGAATAAGTTAAAACTTAATGGAGCAATGGTGTTCTCTGAAGAAGAGGAAGTGAAGCAAAATAATTTCCAGTTTTTAACAGCCAGCACTTCCCAAAGACATCTTTAATGGGGAACACTTCACAGATGTTGTTCAGTGCAGAAACTTTCTGGATTCCACGACGAGATGATCTAAGTGGGTACTTATACAGATCTTCGTACTGAGTGAATTGTTTCCCTAAGGACAAGATGACATCAGGATTTCTCTGTACTATTTTCTGCAATAAAACCACTGTACCGTGTGTTGTCATGAAGGAGTCAGTTGTCAGGAGTCTCTTCCACCAACCTTAAAAGTGATGTTATTCACGCAAATGCCGTTGAATCGAAGACCAAGTTCCTGATCATTCGGATCCCCGCAAGGGTCAAACAATTCAACTTTATTTTCTTGCGAAACTAAAACAGGTTTCACCATGTCCACTCTCCCTGAATCGCGTTTAACAATTTGCTCCAATGGTAGATACCCAGACCTCAGTGTTTCCTTGATACTTTAGAGGAAATTCTCAACCAAAAATGCACTAAAATCATCCGCATTTCCACAAAGCCTGCATTCATCAGCCATATGAGTCAAAGAATGGATATTGTAAGTCACAAAATTTTCTACAAATAGCTCAGCTGAATAAGTTACAAAATGCTTCAAGAATTCCTCAGCCATACCAAGATACAATGGTCTCAGAAAGGAACTACCAAGAATGTACACTGCACAATGCAACGAAAGCAGGGGCGCCGACTTATAAAAAATATTGGGGGGGCCCATGTCGGGGGTCTCACCCCGAGAAGAGGTTAAATTCAAAGTTTGTCTCAGCACCGTAACACTATATCATAATTCACACCACTTGTTTTCAGTTAACCTAATTACTACCTTAAAATTATTTGTTTTAACAAATTATTGAATGCATTTAAAAGGTATCTATCGTCAAACATGGGAAAATACCAATGTATTTTTGTGATTTTCCCAAAGCATAATTTAACTTAATTATTTTCTTGAATTATTGAGGGGGCTCACCCCCCCCCCCCCTAACGAATCTTTGAGGGTGCTCGGGCCCCCTCAGGCCCCATGGATTCGGCGCCACTGAACAAAAGATACAAACAGTACACACTGTTATCCACCTCTTGGAAAGCAACAGCTCCATCATAAATGAGCAAACGTCGTCATTCTGTTGCCTTATATTTATAATTGTCGTCAATTCTTTGTGGTTTCCTATTGAAATCTCTTGGGCATGAATCCACCCAGCTTACCAACTTAATAGTCATTGCCTTCCGACTATCAATATCAGGATTCCATGGGCCTTCCCAAGTCAGCAATGCTTCGAGAAAGCTCAGAAACGCACCCTTGTACAAGAGGTGCACAGAGTCAAGCCGAAACGGGGATACCATGCCAATTCGTACTAACTCTAAGGGTGAGTGGCCACAGTGGTAATTCAAGTCTTCTCTGTTGGCAAAGGAGTCATCAGTGCGCAAAGTGCAGTCTGGACCAGCACAAGCAAAGTTCATCCGATCCACAGAAAATTTCCCAAGTACTGTACACTTTTCACAAGCAGAGTATCCACTGTGACCAATGCAACTCTTCACCAAAGATCTTGCTGGAGCATCTAGTATGAAATCATGGACAGAAAACGGATACTCCACACTTTTGTATTCATATCCGTTGCCCATGAGATCTTGTAATTCAAGGACAAAATAACCCAAAAAGATATCAGTATCTTTAGGATCAGTAGCACCACAAAAAATAGCAATAATGAATGGGCTGTCACGAGAACCTACTAATCTGCCAAGGATAGGCCAGAACTTCAATTTTGATTCCTTATTTTTGTGCAGCGGCAAGCCATCTATACTACAGTCAATTTAAATTTTGCCATTCACCCGGAAATATTCATCTAAATCCATCTTACTGAGGTTTGCCTTAATGCTTTTATACCATAATTTAAAGTCTTCCGTAACTAATATGCCAGTACTTTCGGCTGTATCGCGATACTTGATATCGCGAGTATTTGCATTTCCAGAAATCAAATACTGATTCATTTTCTGCTTCCAATGACGGTACTTTATCTCAATTGAAATGAGAATACACCACACTTCTGATAAAATACCTGTTTTTGCTATACTTACCTAATTGTTCAATATTATGCATCATGAAATGGCAGAAATATAAAGTTGTCTTCGATCTATCACGTAATTAGTCTTTTAAAATAATTATTTATTTATATAATCAATAAACAGAATGAAGCATATCTATAAGTCAAAACTTGAATTTTTAGTGCCACAAGTGCCCAGACGTATCTTTGGATACGTCAAAACTTTACTGATTAGTTTTGTCATGAGTTTGAAAGAAAAATGAAATTCTTTAAAAAGATGATATTTCTTATACATTTAAACGAAAACAGTTAAAAACTGGATTCAGATAACTCAATACTTTATATGAAAATTGAACTTTCACATGACCATAGCGAAGCGATTTCCGAGTAGTTTATGACCAGCCATGTTAAACTAAGCATAACAATAGCAAATTTAGGCTTAAACTATCTAAATCACTTGAATACCATTTGAAGACTTTCTTCTGTCATACTACGTAAAGTAATTGCATAAACAACAAATTTAAGAGTATTTAGGAATTTTTAAAGTGAGGCGTTACTAAGGATACGTCTGGACATTAATGGGTTAAAACAAGAAGTATATTTCGTGATGGACACACATTCTTCTTAAGCTGAAGAATGAGGAGACCGCTTACCTGTCCTACTCTATTCTCTCTCTCCTTAGAAAAGAGACTTCCGCCATAGAAATAAATTCTGGATCGACCATTGATCAACCATCTTTTCCGCTAACGGTTACTCACCTGAATACGAGCCATCTGATACAAGAGGCTCCTGAGAAGCGTATTGTAGGTAAATTTTGATTTTATTAACTTCACCAAAGAAATCGTTTACTCTTAGATACGGGTAAGGAACATAGAGTGATATAATAGACTAAAATAGTTTACGCAACTGTTATTTTTATGCTCTGCAGAGCAGAAATTTCAACAATCAATGCTGTACGATCCGATATAGGCTTGAATTGCAAGAAGGAACGCAAAATATCGTATTACATACAAATAAAATATGAATAAATGGATCACTCGATCCCAGAGATGAGTATTGATCTACACTCATCGCAGGGATAAAAACCTTTTCACTTACTTCCAACAGAACAACAAAATTTTAACAATAACAATTAGAGTCTAAGGGATACAGGTACTTGGATCTTTTCAAATTCACACTTTTAATGGGGCGTTTGCGATTGATTCATACAAAGTGAATAAAAGACAGGATTATTTAGTGATTCAAATAACCCATTATTCATTGCGAAAAAAACAGTGAATCTACAATCACTCAGGCTCCCGGTTTAATCATATCAATATTAGATCAAACGGTTATACAATGCTAGTCAACTCCTTGGCTTCACACATTCCTTGGCACATTTCTCTTCCACATGAGTTTGCAAATGACGGACAAGATTGCTCCTAAAAGGGAAAGACTTTTCACATTCACCGCAGGAATAAGGTTTCTCCTTCGTATGAGTCCGAATGTGACGGACAAGGTCACTCTTTTGGGAGAAAGACTTCCCACATTCATTGCAGGAATAAGGTGTCTCCTTCGTATGAGTCCGAATGTGACGGACAAGGTCACTCTTTTGGGAGAAAGACTTCTCACATTCATTGCAGGAATAAGGTTTCTCCTTCGTACGAGTCCGAATGTGACTGACAAGGTTACTCTTTTGAGAGAAAGACTTTTCACATTCACCGCAGGAATAAGGTGTCTCCTTCGTATGAGTCCGAATGTGAAGGACAAGGCTACCCTTTAGAGAGAAAGACTTTTCACATTCATCGCAGGAATAAGGTTTCTCCTATGTATGAATCCTTATGTGACAGACAAGGTTGCTCCTTACAGGGAAAGACTTTTCACATTCATTGCATTAATATGGTTTCTCCTTTGTATGAGTCCGAATGTGACGGAGAAGGTTACTCTTTCGAGAGAAAGACTTTTCACATTCACCGCAGGAATAAGGTTTCTCCTTCGTATGAGTCCCAATGTGACTGACAAGGTTACTCTTTTGAGAGAAAGACTTTTCACATTCACCGCAGGAATAAGGTGTCTCCTTCGTATGAGTCCGAATGTGACTGACAAAGGTACTCTTTTGAGAGAAAGACTTTTCACATTCACCGCAGGAATAAGGTTTCTCCTTCGTATGAGTCCGAATGTGACGGACAAGGACACTCTTTTGGGAGAAAGACTTTTCACATTCACCGCAGGTATAAGGCTTCTCCTTCGTATGAGTCCGAATGTGTTGGACAAGGTGACTCTTTCGAGAGAAAGACTTCTCACATTCACCGCAGGAATAAGGTGTCTCCTTCGTATGAGTCCGAATGTGACGGACAAGGACACTCTTTTGGGAGAAAGACTTTTCACATTCACCGCAGGTATAAGGCTTCTCCTTCGTATGAGTCCGAATGTGTTGGACAAGGTGACTCTTTCGAGAGAAAGACTTCTCACATTCATTGCAGGAATAAGGTTTCTTTGCTCTATGTGGACTATCTGTGCATGATTTCCCATCTACAGTGAAGCTTTTCCTCACTTTCCTCACGTTTTTCTCCTCCCTTGTTCCTCCAAAGTTTGCCTTAAAAAGCCCATTTACATTTTGTCTCATCCCTTGTCTGTTACATATCAGCTTATTTAAACTCTTGGAGGAGGTGGGCCGATGAGAATTATTTGTTTCCCCTCCTGAAACAAGAGTTTTGAGGGTCAAATCTTTCCCAAATGTCAAATTAGCATCAATATCGAAATTGCCAGAACCAAAATGAATTTTGAGGTGTTTGATGAGATCATTCTTGGCATTGAATGCATCTCCACAGTGGGAGCAAGGATATGAATTGTCATTTGATTTGGCACGCTTCCCAGGATTGTTTATCATGCTAGTACTCATCTCTTTGTTTTCTCGCATGACTGCCTCATGGCAACTCTTTCTACTGTCAGTGACCCTGAAAAACTTTATGCTGTCTGGATTCTCACAACTACTTGTTTCCCCAGCAACAGTCAGTGTTGCTCTATTTCCTCTGATTTTAAACACTTGCTTAGATTTCGAATGAAGCTGTCCATCACCAGGAATTGAGCATGAAGTTATTTTGTCAGCAAGCAGGGTACCACATTTTTCAATGTCTTTATCCATCACCTTCCTTTCTTTCTTTGAATTTGATGCTGTAATTTTTGGTTCAAGGAGAGCAAACAAAGCAGAGGCTCTTTCAGAAGCTGGGAGATCTAGAAAAGAAATTCACATTTAAAATAAGTAATGTTAGTCATGTAATATATGATTCGTTGACCTAATTTATAATTACCATTAGTCAGATATCAAAATTGCAACTTCAACCGATCTTCTTGTTCAATGCCATACACATCACCAATGTTGCAAATGATTTTTTATACTGTTTTCCAAACATTTCTTCACAAATTGAGTGGCACTGCAACTCAGAGAGATTAAGTAATGCATTACATAATAACTTCAAATATCTACTCCAAAAAACACCCCAGTGCACCATTTCACACAAAATGGCAGTAGAGCATCCTTATAAAAAATATACCATGCAGTTATTTGTAAAAACTACATACAAATTATTGAAACCTCTCATATCCACCCTCAATGTGGGTGATGCCCTGTGCATCATTGTACAACCATGAAAAATTTTGATGAAACTAGAGCCTTGAAATCTTGGCTAACAAGAATAAGTAAGCATGGGCTGGTCGCTTACTGTCCTTTATCTCCAGAACCAGAACTTCAGCACACAAGACATTGAAATTTAGTTTTGCCTATTTTTAGCCAAATCAGTGTTTTTCCATATTTCACTTCTTCCATGAATATGTAATTGACCTAATAAAGCACAGCTTCCATGAGCACAACAGAGTGAATTGGAAGCGTTATGTATCAAATTAAATTTTTTCTATTATTTCAAAACTGAACCAAACCTTTTGTCCTCATTTTAACAAGTTCCATGTTAACTTTGTCTATCGGTACCATGACTATCAAGAAATAGAAGGCTATGAATTTTTCTATATAGCAATATTTCAGTGAAATATTAATATATTTCACTGAAACACGAAGAAAAATTTACTAGAAATTTGCCGACCTGATAAAATTATCCAGCAGAACCGTGAACATAAACTAAAGAAAGTATAGCAGGATGAAAAATTCACATGCTACATCCTTCACAAGTGGAGTGTCCAAAAAGCTGATCTAAGAATTTAACCAAATTTTGTTTTTGCAGTCCATTGTGAGTTGTCCTCGAATCAGCCCCCATATGGGGTAACATGTACAACCAATATTTTAAATTACAAATCCAGTTAAACATTTGAGGGTCAAACATATTAATAAATAAGAGACACTCTGCAAAGGGTTAGCATTAGTCCCGTGCTTAAAGTGCCCAGTTGTCACCCAGAGCAGTCACGGTGTCGACCCACTCATAAAAATAAAAATTTCTTCAAATTTATGGAAATATTGGTGACTGTGACTGCTTCTGTAAAATAAAATGAAAAATGAAAGTACGAAAAATTTCATCACAAAATTTGATCAAACTCTGAAAACTGATAAAATTCACAAAATTTGATTGAATTTTGGGATCACAAAATTTGATTGAATTCTGAGATCACAAAATTTGATTGAATTCTGAGATCCAGCATTGGAACATTTGCCTGGTCAGAATTCGTTACAAGTCTTTTCTGCGAAAAGTTATTTTCAAGCACTTAAGAGCACTCACCTACTGCCTCCGTCATAGACTCCATGGCCATTGTTTGATTCTGAATCAGCTCTCCATTCTCCATAGAAGTAGGCTGAAAGTAGGCAAAAATATGAATGGTCAGGGAAATAAAACTAACTTAGCAGGTGATTACGTACAACTTATTCTTAAACCATATAAACTCGCATATTAGCTTATATTTTCCATGTGAACAAGAAGTAAATCAATATTTATGATAAAATACGTATTCGCTATGGATTGACAGCAAATGTACAGGAATGTGATTTTCCATCTTTTCAAAATGAAAAAAAATCATAAACAGCACTGGATACATAATCCCATTGAGTCTGTGGTCTACACCCATTACATTCCATTGTATGCCTTCTGTCTCGACTTCCATACTAAAAATTGTATTTATTTATTTATACATGTATTTATCCTGTGAATTGAGCACTCTCAGAAATCTCATTAGCTTTAATGAGATACCTTGTGACTCTCAAAACACATTGTCTACATATTGATATCACTTTATGCTTTTTTTAGGAGGGCATATAATAGAGAACTGAAGTTTTTCAAAATTATCCAAACAAATTTCGGCTATGACAGGGAACAAAGGTGACCCCATAGCTAGGCTATCTAACTGTTTGTAATGCCTGCCAATGAAGAAAAAACTGTGTTGATTTGTGCACAAATTCAGGAGTTAACAAACTTCACTTATCACTGGATGCGGTGTATCTGACTTGATTAGGGTGATTTCCACTAAAAGTGCTATGTACTTTCTTGGGATACTTGGCAATAGATTCACTACGTTGAATCAAACTAATACGCAACTATGTTGTAACAGTTGTTGTGAGAGCATGCTTACAAGTTCATCATCACAATAAATCACTTTAAAGAAAAAGCCAAGATTTTATTTCTTCAACTCCCACAGTAAAGGATTTCCACCAAGTGTCAGTACTACTATCAATTATATTAATATTACACTTGATTTAAATCTATACCATTATCAGATATGATTTGTAGGTCCTATTATTTTACTTAGTAAAATATAAGTCAAATACAATGCATGCATGCATGCAGCAACATAAGGAAACAATCCATTAGCCCTGTGATATGAATACACCTCGAAGAACTCTTTAAGGCTGAAGTAACTTAAATTACAGGAAGAAGTTTCATTTTATACTTGAACTCATGTCTCAAAGGATTATATATGATGTTCAGAGGCAAAAGGTTCTTTACTTTTGTGGCCATAAGAAAGGGTACCTTGTTGTACACAACTGAGTAATTGGAGAGCATGATTACATCCTCACCATGTCGAGTTAGTTTCCCATGAACTTGGGCAATGGTGATGAGCTATTTCAAGAAGTATTCTTTGAGTATATGCAGAATAAGAAGGTATACGAAAATATTATTATTATTTAAATACGAAGGCTTTTATTCCAACAGAGATACCTTTTTTTCTCTTCTTTATGGCACCCAAAAGGTTTGTACCCTTTCTTTCAAGCAAAACCAAGCCAAGTGATGAGAAATTGACCATTAGTGATACTTCTGCCTTTGATCAAGTAGGGCCGCATAAGTTTCAATACAGCATGATCTGTAAAGCGATTCCCAGCTTGACGAGAGTTGTCCTCGCCAAGGTAATGAAATCCGTTAATCAAATAATTACTATCTGTATCCGCTACAAGCCAGTATCTTTGCCCATATTTATCAGACTGTGATGCCATGAATTGCGTGAATGGACATCTAGCTTTGTTTGGAAACAGCTGTTCGTCAAAGGTTATGTGTGGCCCAGGCTATGGTTCCACAGAATGGCCATCTCCTTCTCAGGTAGGATCTTGAACGAGAAGGTGTCGTCGCTTTGAAGCCTGGCGAGCACCCCTTCCACGTCGGCACACAACCTCAAGATAGTCATGTGTCAGTCCGATAGCCATGTGTACATGCTAAGATGTTTTTCCTTCGTAACTGAAGTACTAAAATGCCCTTACCATAGCCTGGACCACACACAACCATTCACGAACTGCTATTTCCAAACAAAGCTAGATGTCCATACATGCAATTCATGGCATCTAAGACAAGAATATCATTTAGTATTGCAATAATGTTCTCTGATGTAACACGTCTATACAGTGCCATTATCAAGACCAAACTGCTGATGCAAGTCAAGAAGCACATCTTGACTGGTCGTGACATGCTAGCAAGCCAGTTTGTCAAATTCCACGCCAGGCAGCCGGTCACAGAGGCTCAGAAGAAGTGAAGTGCATTGTTGGACCCGTCACTACACTTATGTTTCACGGCAAATAAAGAGGAATATACTTGCCTTACCAGCCAATAAATTTTCAAAAAAATGATAACAGCTGTTATTTATTGAAATTATGTAAAACATAAACAATCGTAAAGGTAATATATTATTTTAAAATACTAATTTGGCAAGTAATAATCAAACTGCATCACATGAAACACCTAAACCGAATGAAGAAATCATAAAATATACTAGGTGTCAAAATGACACCCTCCGGCATTCAAGGTAAATTTGAATATTTAAGACCGAAAAAGGAGAGCAGGGTATCCCTAATACTGTTGTTTTATCAAGCCCTAAAAGTGATTAAAAGTCACGAAATATTTCGCAGCCTGCAATCTTAAACCTTAACTTATCTCTGGTTGCAATCTCTGGAGTTCTCTGTCCTTACCCATAAATATTCCCCTTCCCTCCTCATTTCGAAATTTCCATCAAGCCCTAATATCCATTTTATGTATTATTTATCATGTCTTTACAAATAATCTAGAAAAAAATGAGTCTTAATTTTTTTCCATTACTTGACTTCTACAGTACTACAGTCACACTCTTATTTTAATTGTTATTATCAGATATGGATGGATGTTTTTGTTGTTGAAAAAAAACAGAGTATAAATAAATCTTAACCTTTCACTCATATCTGCCAATTGTTTGATGGTCTATTACTAGGGGACCTAACAAACCCTCAGTTTTGATACACCGTTTGCCATGTAATTCACAACATTTACATTTTACATGCTTCTAAAAGCCATAAAATAATGATATTAGGCAATGAATGCAAATATTTGAATTAAAGTGAGTATATAACTACACATAACCACTAAATAAAGTTTTATAGTACATTATTTCTTAGGGAAGTTGCTTAATTTTTCCTATAGGGCTCGTTGGTGAACAAATATTCTCTCACAGTAACTCACTTGATGCAAATGATTGGCATATGTTTTAACGGGAGTGAGTGATTGCCAGATTCCCCTATTCTAATCTTATTACGGTCCTCCTCTCTAAGATTGAGAATGAGGTATGGGTGAGAGCAGAGAAAAAGAGTATTTTCAGTACTATTGGTGCTCTTTTTCTATACTTTCAGTACTATTCCTTTGGGGCTCATTGGTGAGGACATTCCCCAAACTCACTTGATTGATATGAATGGCACATGTGTCTACCAGAGCAGTTGCAAGCTTCCCCTCTTCTATTGATATCCTTACTCCGAGAATTAGAATTAGGCTTGGATGCCCGCAATGACAAGAGTATATACAGCATTATTGGCGAAGTGACAACGTAAAAGGGACTCCATTCCAATGCGTACAACGTTAACTGATGTTGTCATATAAGATGTATTATAAATGGTTCACAGAAATTTCTGCAGCATGGAAGTGAGAGAAGAGAGTTGCATTCCCTCCTGATATTTGTCACAGAATAAACTTCCAATTACCTGTTCATAGACTTTGAGTTGTTGATGAACAGAATTTCACCAAATCTAACATGAAATTGTCTTCTACAGTGAAGCATAATGCACAGTTAACACTTAGGTACACTTATGTTAAATTTTTCTCTTTCAAATGAGGAAATCAGGGCATGCTCACTGCAACAGTTTCCTATTCGTGTTTCAGTTACAATTACAAAGGAATACGCATGAATTGCAATGAGAAAAAATTCCCTTATACTGCAAATTGACCATGGTTAACCAGGCAACTGTGCAGATCACAATGCAAATTCCTACAGCTACTGCACCAATGCTAACGTTACCACATTTTAGGCCTTCACCATTTATCAAGGATGGCAACATGAGGGAGAAAGGACTTCAATGAAGCCACAACCGGTTGACAGCCTCATGAAATACTTTTCTTCTTAAAAGGAAATCAGGGTCTGCCTAAAAAATTCTTACCATTTAATATTTGTAACTTTAACAGACACCCCCACTGAACACTACAGATATTGTCCTAAAAAGTGCATTAGTAGGTGAGAGATACATTTCAGGCAGTATAACCTAAATTCTGTGCACCATAGGATGGCTTTAGAGGGGCTATTTCACAGCCATGCACATAAATTAACCTTATCATCATTGCAGTCCCAAACAGGACCACCAAGTGTTTTCGTTCATGACCCTCCGGTAATTTCAGGACCAACGAGACACACTTCGTATAAAATCGGCTTCTAATGAGTTTTATCGCTCAAGAGTTAACTGGAGAGCTGCTTATATGTTAAAGCAACGCCATTTAAATGCCTTGCCATGCTGTGATACATCTGGGATTTAAAGCTGTCCCTTAAAGGTTAAGCTGATATTGCAAAGTGGTTGAAAATCCTAGCTGTAATAAACTTGGAGATAATTACTTGTATGAGATGTATATATATTTATTTATATCGGTAACTGTATTCTCCTTTGCTCTTCCATGCTTATATTAAGGCAAGTTCCCTTACTGACTTTATGAAGGGATATTGCTTAAACAAATAGCTGTGTAACAGCCAAGACTACTGGCTTGTAAGTAGAATTGAGAGAATTCACTATAGACTTACTACATGAGACGTGCAACATTTATTTCATCCCATTAGCCGTGTTGCGCAACTAAGATTGAATTATGAGTAAACGGATAAGCAATTTACCTCCTATCATACAACTTATGATCCAAATGTTAACCCCTCAACGCCGTCATGCATACTCAGTACGCACCCTTTAAATTTCGTATGCCGCCGTCATGCGTACCCAGCACGCTTCCTGACCTACCGTTTATAATATTTTTCTCCACCAGAAATTGTATGTTAAATTAAAGCTAATTACTTTATCTTTTGAAGAAATGTTTTTTCTTTCCAATAAAATACTCATAGTGGTTTTATGCCTTCAAGTTTTTAAAAAAATGCTTCGATAAAATTCCGTTTTAAACCAGTGCCTTGACGACTTCGGTCCAAAAACTCATCGCCTTCTTTCAGCTGTTCTATCATGAAAACTTCTGCCTGTTCTGCTTGAGAGACGTCTAGAAGGGTCAGCTACTTTAGCTTGAGATACGATATCTTCTAAGCTCAATGCTATCTCTCCGTCTTCTCCTTGTTTGTCGTCACCTCGAGCCCCAAGTGTGTTTGGTCCACCTCGTCAGTCCTAAGCATCCTAAGCAAAGGGGCCATGTGCTTCGCTCTGCATTTATTTTTTTTCTGGACAGTAATCAACGAAGATAAGATTCCATTTAAACAGTCAGCGTATGCCAGGGCCCCTTCGAGATATTTTCTTTTCTCTTGAGGGAGCTTCTAAACCACGAGCTTCAGTCCACCCAGTCCACCAGAGTCATTCATGCTGTGTGGTGTTCGTTCAGGCAGTGTGCTGAAATTCTCATCGGGTGTACTTACTGTGTGAGGTATTTTTTTATAATTGGGGATCCTACGAAATGGGAATAGTATTGAAAGGCATAAAAGAGACTCGGAAGTCTGTTTGTGTGTTAGGCTATAGTAAAATATTGGTGGGGTGAATTTCAAGGACCTGTTATTGCATTCGTTCGTAATGGAAAGAAAACGCCATTACAAGTGAGGTATGAAGTTATTTAGGAGACTATTGAATGAGGCAGTCCTAAATTCATATGTTGTTTACAGGAAAAACACGTATAAAAATTTGACTTATCATTTCGCGTGCCATTGGGCGAGATAATATTTTTGAAATATCCAACGTCATACGAACTGCTTGGACTTGGCCGTCACTCATTACACAATTTAGTACCAAGACTCACAATAATTGATTTCCTAAAGACAATTCCAGCAGCTGGGAAGAAATCAAAGTCTCAAAGGAGGTGTGCAGTTTGTGCGTAACATGGGAAATGAAGAGTTTGCGTGTACTGTTGTGAAAAATGTGAAGTGGATTATGTTTGGATTGCTTCAAATCATGTCAGAGCAGATTTTCTAAGGTAAATCATCTGAATATTTGGATATTGACGATTGAAGCATTAGCATGTGATTACTTATATGAAATGATACGGTAATAATGGAACAAAGTCAGAGAAGTGGGCGGAGTGGTAAATTTTCAAGTAGGCGAAACAGGTAATCCTATCGAAAGTATCCAATCTGTTATGAAATTTTCAACCCCAAATAACTAAATTACATCATGTAATTGTATTTTTTAAATGCATGGAATGTTAGAGATCTCATAGCTTATTCGAAACCAAATAAAAATCTTTCAAAATTGAAAATTTATTCATTAGTTCATAAAAAGAGATACATAAAACAATAAATATTTTTTCCAATAGCTCGAAAAATTATTATATAGTAGTGCATTATAATACGCAAGTTTACTAAAAATTTCAATGATACTGATCGTATATTATGAAAGATATAAATTATTGAATGATAGTATACCAAAAAGGCAAAGATTTTTAAATCTCATCCGGCTGCTGAGATGGGATTTAATTAAATGCCTGCCGCGCTTGAGGGGTTAAAGAAGACTCCAATAGAAATGCATATACATATGCTAGGCAAACCTATTTTCATCATACACACGATGCATTAATATAAAAAAAGCTAAAATAATGAATCTCACAACACAGGTTTTACTGTATATGAGAATAAAACTTACCAACATATTGGCTGTGGGCAGTTGGATGTCTGGCACAGGAATGAATATTTCAGCAGGCTGGACTGAGTATGCTACCTGTGCAGTGCCTAAAACCGCATCTTGAACGTAGTCCTTTGTATCAGGAGAAAACTTAAAATTGTCATTAACTGCCCCCTCTCCTGCAACACTCTGCAAACAGAGTAACGCCGATATAACAACTCACCTACTTCAAAATCAACAACTAAGGACTGCTGCTTATATTTATGAAACAGTATTTTAGAAATGGTATCTATGTCATTCAATAAAAATTGAAATGTGTCTGTAAATAAATCACACAAAAACTACATGACCGCTAGAAACCAAATTGGGCAAGAAGATTCTTAGTGAAACTCAGTACATACTATTATGGCTTTATTACAGCATCATTGGGGTCATGAGAATGCCTTCAAATCAAGCCATTCACAGCAAATTCATATAACCCCTGGAATATCAAGGTCATGATAAGTATCTTAACTCCCTTCTTTTAAAATTACAAGCTTTTACTTAAAATAGAGATTTAGGGTCACAATTTTCACAAGTAAATTACATTTATGTGTACATTTATTCCAGTGTACTTTCATGGGTTAATTTATTGGACAATAACTAGTAAGGTGAGGTGGGGTAAATGTGACCACCCTCACGGAAGATGGTATTTCCATTCTCGAAGCACTTGGTGGTCGTACAACATATTCCACACATTGTAATGGAACACGAGCCTACAGTATTTTCCCTCGAATTCTCGTTCCACATCCCTAGTGTTCAGAGAAAAAAAACGTTTGGGATAGTTGGTGCCCTCCATAAAATACAGGATAGTAGTGGAGATTGGTTTCTGGCTATATTCAGTGGTAAGAAGTCAGTTGCTCACTATATAGGGAGAATTCTGGAGAACAATGAATCAGGTGATCCCGTGGTTTGCTTTCTGAGAAAATGTTGTGGGACTGAAATAAGTATCACCTATCCACAGATTAAGAATTCAAGCGAAATACCAAGGGAAGACGCTGTAAAAATATTGCCTAATCCTTTGGTTGGCTGTGGAGGATAAGTTAACATTTTCCCTATCTTTCTTGGGTTAAAACCTGAGTTAAAAATTAATCAATATTGAAGGCTCAATTGTTGGAAGACCATGAGTTTTTCTTCATTTCGTTTCTTTATACTGATAATGCAAGCTACATTATAGAATGAATTTTTTGTTTCTTTCAACCTAGTTTACATTCAGATATATTGTCATACACAAATTCTATGCTATTTTTCCTACTATTTATTCGGATTCTATACACATTAGCTATTTGTAATATGCTTGTAAATTAATTTATGAAATTGGAATACTGTCACCATCGATCAATTACTAAATTCCTTAGTGTAATACCTAATTAACCAGAAGATGCAAAAAAAACTACTTCCATTACCTTAGATAAAAGCCAATTTCTCAAGAATGGTTAAACATAATTTGGTTCCTTAAAAAGCAATGTAATGCTGAATTTCTGGGCAAATCACACTTACCCCATGTGCCACTTCATGTGGAAATGTATGACACATCAGCCATGGGGTGCACTTGCTCCATGCACAGGGCAAGTGCGATCCCTTTTACAAGATTTTAAGAAATGATTTATAAAAATTACCACTTCACTGAGAGAGGAACGTATATATAATTTTCTTTTTTTGTCAATAATACATATATTTTACGCTGAATCTCAGGATTTTAGCAAGCCTAGAAAAATTTCCTAGGCTAGTTAAAGTTGATATATGCTATTTAGGGGTTACACTCATCCCACCTTACAGGTAAAAGTATGGTGTAAACAAACCTTTGAACAAGAACAGTAAAGCAACAACTCCTACCTATTTAAAAAGCGATGCAGAGTTTAACCTTTTCGCGCCGAGCTCCTTCCAGGGAAATTGCTTTTGGCTGAGCGAAGGGTTTGAGAAATTCTTTTTCGCCCCGTACAGAGTTTTTTCTTGGCTTGGGACTGTGCAGGTAGTCGCTTCCTCCCCTTAATGACCTTTCCTGGTGGAGTCCCGGACCTTTTCCTTGGAAACTGGGCAAACATTATCCTCGACCCTTTTCCCTGAAGACAGCCCATTCCGGCATACTTTTGTGGTTAGTTTATTGTTGCCAGTGCAATTTTAATTTTTTATAATTGTTACTGTTGCATTAAATGTCAGTTCATCAATGTATTCCTTTCATTTTGCAATGCCTGTAGAACTTTTAAACAAAGTTCTACCGTTATTTTTAGGGTTTTCAGCAAAATGGCACTATATCATAGCCAAATGAGCTTTTGCGAGAAGCGTGAGGTTATCATCTTCCACGTACATATTTCAGTAAGAGAAGACACCGAACGAATGTCTACGTAAAACATTCCCTATAGTTACATTAAATTTTCGAATTTTTAGGATATGCATTAATCAGTACTTAAAGCGAAATTCGTTTATAATACATTTGTATTCAAAGGTTGGCAAGAGGTTATTAAAAATAGCCGCTGTAATTTTGGCTCACGACAAAGAACTGAAAGAATAATATTTTATTACATTACGAGGGCTTTTTTTTCATAGAAGTTAAATCAGATATTCTATCGAATTTCACCCCAAATAACACTTAGAATGTAGCTAACAGAGTAACGTACATTTTTAGATGTAAATCATTACAATATCGTCCCATTAACTTGCTAGTAAGTTATAAAAATAACAATTAAACATCTAATCTTAGCGTCTCCAAAAATTGTTCTAGGTGATGATCAACTCCGTTAATATGAAAGCTAGTTCCGTTTAAAATTTGGAACCAATCAGCAGAACAAACAGAATGTAATTCCTCGCATTGATTTTCAATAAATGCAACATTTATGTGTTTAGTTATTCCACCTTATAAACAAATAAGTGACCACGAGTACCTTCCTAGAGTGGGACACTGAGAGCCGGAATGGGAAGAGGTAATCTCCACACGGACAATAGGAAAGGGTCAAACCTCTCGCACCGAGGGACCCTAATGGCGGTTGGGACCCACTTGGCATGCTTGACCGCAAAACCGTGAAAACACGGCTTTTTCCCTTTTGCTTCGAAAAATTCAAGCCGTGAAAATCCGGCCTTCCTTCTTTAACATCAGAAAATTCAGGCCGTGAAATCACGCCCTGCGTACGGAAGAGGTTAATATCCACTCCCACTATAATGAGGACTCTTATATGGGACAAATTACTCAATATGTACGTAGAAAATAGTACTTCACAACAAAAGAATCTATTAGAAATATCATACCTATAGGAATGTCCCACTTTTACCGTGAAATAAATAAAAACTATACTTCCATCTTTGTTAGCACCAAAATTATGTACACAAAATTACATTTAACAAAAAATTATCTAAATGAGCAGGTATTTAAGTAAGCAAGCACTTAATTTTTTTATAAACAACTGACATAGATAACTTAAGCAATTAATATAGTGTAGCGGCGCCTGTGTGTGCTGTGGGATCGCTTGGTAACGAGTTGTTTATGGACAAGGATTGATTCCTGTGATGGAAGTAAATGGTTGTGATATTATATCGTGCTGTTCTAAAGTGTTTTAATTAAAGTTAGGCATTATTCACTAGCGTAACTAGCTTATTTAGTTGAAAACCTGTAACAATTGGTGTCAGAAGCGGGATATTTTTTTGATTAAATTGAAATGGCTGGAAAAATTACACTCAGTCAATTAAAAGTGGCCGACCTAAAACGTTGAAGGAACGCGATTTGGATACTTCGGGCAAGAAGTCTGCGTTACAAGACCGACTTAGAGAAACCTTATTGGAGGAAGGAAAGGACCCTTTAAGTTTTCTGTTCGAGACAGCAGATATAAGCCAATTGCTCACTTCCTTGAAAAATTGGCAGGAGATAGTTCATGAAAGTATTTCAGCTCTCCAAGGGGATATGAATGTATTGCAAGACTCTTTGGACAAAAAAATTGCAGGACTTGGAGATGTTAAGAATGAAGAATTGAATAAAATCAAAGATGATTTGAAAGCCATTGGGGATCGACTAAGGTGGCTTGAGTGTGGGGCCGGAATTTCCACCAATCAAGGAAAGGTGACCGAATCCATTGGAGTTTCTCAATTGTCTGGGCAATCAGTGACAGGACATTTCCAAGTACGAACTATGGAAGCTGACGCCATTGGAGCTCGTAGTATTCAAGAGATATTGAAGATGTTGTTGGAAATTTTTAAATATAAGAAGAGGAAAATTCGATGCTGGGCTTGTGGTGAGGTTGGGCACATAAGGAATAAGTGCACTGCGAAATCATTTGATAAGGAGCAGGAAAACTAAAGAGGGTTGATAGGGAGGGGCAGCAGTCAACCCGCCACAAGAAGACCCCGAAAACAATGAAAAAGTAGCATCCTTTTGCTAACATCATGACAACAAGGAAGGCACCTTGAGAAGAACTACTGTGGTTGCTGATCTTTGGGAAAGTGACACACTTCGGGAACACCAGGAGGAAGATCCTAACCACAAATATCTCTGGACATGGAAATTTTCTCGCGAAGGAAGACCAGCTTGGCAGGAAGTGGCTCCTCTCTCACCATGTGTTAACACATACTGGGCTCAGGGGAACTCGATTGTGGAAGATGCTGGTGTGCTGAAAAGGGTGATTGAAAATTCAACTGGAGGCATAAAGAGGAATCAGGTTATTGTTCCACAAAACCCCATATCTGAGGTTTTGATGAGTGTGCACGATGGTGCTTCTGGAGGACATCTTGGTCTACACAAGACACTAGAAAAAGTCCGGGAGAGATTCTACAGGCCAAATTTGAAGAAGGACGTCAGAGAACGGTGTAGGAAGTGTAGTGTGTTCAGCGGCAAATGGTCCACTGAAAAAGAGTAGAGCACCAATGAGGGCACCAACCAACAATGTAAGGGCACCTTTTGAGCATGTGGCTATTGATATAGCTGGACCTTTTCCTCTGACAAAGGATGGGAACAAATACATCCTTGTAGCCATGGACCCTTTCAGTAAGTGGGTTGAAGCATATGCCTCTCCAAATCAAGAGGCTACTACAGTGTCTGATGTGTTTAATGAAATACACTTTTGTATGTTCCACAATAGTTTTTAATCCTGACCCAGGTTTCGGCAGTACACACTGTCATTATCAAGGTAATGACAGTGTGTACTGCCGAAACCTGGGTCGGGATAAAAAACTATTGTGGAACATACAAAAGTGTATTTTATTATGTTTCCTGTGAACAAGTTCCACCAAATATCGCCTTCCAACCTTAAGCTGATCTGATGTGTTTGTGAAACAATTCTTTAGTCGCTTTGGTGTCCCATTAGAGCTTCACTCTGATCAGGGAAGAAACTTTGAGTTAGAAGTATTCACCCGAGTGTGTGAGTTGATGGGTATCAGGAAAACCAGGACATCAACACTTCAGCCACAGTCTGATTGCATGGTTGAGCGTATGAACGGAACCCTAGGTAGATACCTAACGAAAATGGTTCCAGACAATCAACATGATTGGGACCTGCATCTCCATTTCTTCCTCGTGGCCTACCAAAGTTCTCTCAATGAGACAACCAAAGAGACACCCACTCGCATCATTTTTGGGAGAGATCTGCGTTTGCCTTGTGATCTCCAATTTGGGTGCAGGTCTGGGGAGGATGTTGAGATAGAAGACTACATCACAAAGCTCAGGAAGAGTATGGATGAAACCCATCAAAGAGTGCATTCCAATCTTGAGGATACAAGTGGCGAAATGAAGGAGAGGTATGATATCAAGACTGACCAGGGTGGCTACCAGGCAGGGGATTTGGTGTGGCTCTACAACCCAAAAAGGATTTGTGGGTACTCTGCAAAGCTCCAGAAACAGTGGGAAGGACTGCATGAGGTAGTTACCTGGATCAATGATGTGGTGTACACGATCAAGAAACCTCCAAGAGGGAAGCCAAGAGTAGTCCATTTCAATCGCTTGGCCCCTTTTCATGGCTGTAATGGAATGGAGAAAATACAAGCAGCTGAGATGCAGTGCACATTGGCATCTGAGGGATTTAGGGGTGACATTGATCCTCAGTTTCCCCAGAAGTATTATGTGATTAATGGTACATGTCGCGACTAGGGTAAAACTTTCAATGCTTGCCGCTCAGTTGAAGGAGATGTTGAGACTGATCATATGACTTCTGTTGAGGGACACCTTATAATGCAGCGAATGGCGTATTTCAACCTACAGATGACTTCGTCACCAGAGTAAGAAGAAGAGCATGAGGAGAAGGATATGGGTGAGGAGAGCTCTTTGGAGGAAGCACAGCCTGAGTCTGCCTACATTGAGCCAAAGACTTATACTACCCTGGTGTGATCTGGTGGCCCTGAAAGTGAATGATTTGTTACATCCAGTGGGTCAATTCCTGGTATCTCCGCCTCTCATGGCCCATGCCCACTTAATTATAAAAATTCCTTGTGATTTTCTAATAAAAGTTGATGAAAATCAATGAAATAGTTTCAAACCTAAAAATAACAGTAAGATAAGCTACCAGTATAGTAAAATACAGCTAATTATTTGTCGCAACGATTCATTCATTTTAAATGATTCGTTCATGAAAAACACAGCATTTCTGCTCCTGTTAGGTCAAGGGAGGAAAAATGTCTTGCCTTTCTGCTAAGCGGTGCTGGGGATGTTCCACCCGAGAATGGATTTGTGTCATCGCATAACTGAGCTAAACAATGCAAAAGTACACTCACCACGTCATCCGTTGCCAATGGATCCGTGACATCAGTCGAAATTCCGGCAAGGTTTCGTACGTGCAGCATGGGATAACTCTCTTCCATAAGATGGTCTCTGTTCTCCTCTTTCACATGACACTATAAGAGAATGCTGAGTGTCACTAAATATAGGTCAAACAATAAAAATAACCTCTATAAAATAATAATAAAACCTCCTCTACTAGCTGAGACCACTTCAGCTAGCCAAAAGCATGTATGTACTCATAAGTTTTTTATGACTCCTTGCTTGCAGTTCAACTCCAGTAGTATTTAACTGCTATTTCCATTATTTATTATTTCTTACAGATAATTATCTCAACAGCTTGAGGGATGGAAATCCCATCTCTTTTTCTGTTGCTAGTATTTTCTTTCAGCCAATCACAATGCATAGCCTCTAACAGTGATTGTAACACCACAATTGGCTCTCAACTGAATGAAAGTTGTAAATAGGGTAGTTTCCTTCATCAAAGAAAACAAAAGGAAATAATTGCGATTCGTTACCCACCATTAACGTATTCACAATACATATACAAATTATTTCGTTTTAGAAATGCCGGTTTAGACGAGTGGCAATGGTTCATTTTTATCCTCATTTGAAAAGGACCAGATTGGCGTCCATGCAATGCCACTCCACGTGACGTCACAGGGACCTAGTTTCTATAGGAGAAGATAGGAGTTATACATCGTCTGAGGTTACCAATGCATGCATGAGGCACAGAGCTCAGGAAAGCATAACTTAATAGTCACTTATTAAAACTGGATAGGGTCGGAAAGTTTTCTTCGTTTGATGAGGTATTAATAATCCTTAATTGAGCAAAGCGCTACCTGCAAGAAGGGTACTCAGCTACCTGCTAGCATACTGCGACGTATCAGCGCTAAGCCTCACCTCAAGGTCACCTCACCGGGCGGGAGGGGGAACCAGAAATACGACGCACGGACAGATTTCCCGGCATTCATACTTATGAGTCGCGTTTTCGCTCGCTTGAAAATTTTCACTTTTCATTTAATCGCGAAAAATAGATACTGTCATTTAAAAATCTAAAAGCGTGAAATATGTACTCCAGGAGTAATAACCTTTCGATTTAGGCAATAAAATAATAATAGGAAACCACCCTATTGCGTGAAAAAATCCACAGAGGGAAAAAGTCATTCACCTACACCTGGATTCGAGCTCCAATCCCTCGATTTCCACCTGAGTGTTTTTAGCCAGTGAACATTCCAAGCCGTCCCCTCTGGATATTTGTGGACTATACTGCACAAGGTGATGCTGGAATGCTGAGCATATGATGCCAAAAGCACTCCAAGTCGTGCACATGGCACCACAGCCGGAGAGCAAAGTCTGAACTTTGAACACATAGAGGTGTTCGGTCTTGACTACTTTTAAGTACACCGGGATTAGCCACGGCAATAACTGTAGCAGGAGTCACCCACAAAGCACAAATTGTGCAAAAAATCCAAAGAGAAAACATTCCTACAGTTTGTGCATTACGGTTTACTACATTAAAATTTATCACCTCTGATTGGCATTCAAGTCATGAACATCAGTCACCATGTCTCCTTATATGTATCACCTACACCCAATTATCAATAGATTAGATGAATGTCTGGCATACCTTGGCAGCATCCTCTGGGGATGGTTCTTCCTTAGCCCCAACTAGCTTCCAGTCAAAGTCTGTCACGATGGCTCCTGTGCTTTCAGCCATACATTCCAACCATTCTTCTTGGAAAGGAGTAGAGGTCAAAGGCTGCACAAGAATCCACATATAATAAGTGCACAAATAATGAGAGAGTTAGAAAAATGAGGAAACACCTTGTTGAGTTAGTCACAGAAATAAAATTAGAGGTTGATTTTTATGTATAGTGTTTGTCTAAATCTACAGTCTACTCTACAAGCTGTCTCAAGGAAGTAATGGTAAGGAAATTTAACTGCTTAAAAATTGGTTTGCATGTTTGCCATTTGCATGGTTATCTTTGCCATACTCATAACGCCTCTTTTTTGCACTGCAAAATTTGTGAAAAGCCAAAAATGATCCTCAGAGCAATATTCTGGAGATGTCTACCTCCTGATACCATATTATTTGTAATGATGACTTATCTGTAGGGAGTACCTGGCATATGATTTCAGTACCCATGCATTAAAACATATTTACAGAAAACATATACATTCAATATCAGAGAATTTAGTTAGAGATTTAGTGCATTTCGGGTTATACTTCCTTTTATTAACATCAACTTTGGCAAATAAAAATAATACTCATTTTCATAATTCCATGTCATTATTTCACAATGGCCATTGAATAAAATTCTAAAAATAGCCTATTTCTTTGATCCCAGGGAAAAAAGTCAGTTTTCACTGGTTTATAATTTTTGCACTATCATGTTGGAAGTTTCTTGTAAGAGATCAATTTATTGTTAATTTCTGGAAATATTGTTAAAGAAGTTGAAACTTCAATTGGTTGGGAAATATATATGCTCCCATTATTAAACCAGAAAAAAGTGCCAACTTCAACATTTTTTCATCAAGTTGATTGATTGCTTTACTTTGTGGAACCAGGATATTGGAAAAGTTTCATTTTAAAGATATTCGACCATAATCATTAATATTCAATGATAATTATAGCCTCAATTTGCAATCAAAACCATCTCTTAATATTTTTAGCCCTCATTCATTCTACATTTTGAATTTGCTCTTGACCAATCTGAAAAGAAATTCTTGTAGTAAACATAGCCCATGCACGGTGCTCCGCAGCACTTCTATCTGAAGTGTGTTGGAGTGAATGTGGCATTCATTGGATCGCAGCAGCAATGAGCAAAGTTGAGTGGCAGAACACACCTATTCTTTTCATTACAATGCACAGTTCGTTTTGAAGGATACAGTCACAAATGATACCTCTGTACTCTATGATTCAACTTTTATCAACTTAGGGAAAATGTTGTGTTTCCCTGCTGAATGGCAATGGGAATATTAAACCATGGAATGAATTTGTATGATAGCACAACCGCACTGAACCATGGAAGAGTACACTCACCAATTCATCAGTTGCCAATGGATCTGTGACATCCCTTGAAATTTCCAGTGGATCTGGTGTGTACATCACTGGATACTTTCCTTCACTGAGAGGGTCTTCGTTCTCCCCTTTCACATGAAACTAGAATAGAATGCTAGGTGTCACTAAATAAAGGCAAAATAATAGTACTAAGACCCTCTTTAACACATTCAACGCGAGCCTGATTTTCATTTAAGTCATCAAAATTGGCCGATATATTAAGACATAAAAATAGCAAGAGGTTTCTGCAACATAACTTCCATTCAAATACTGCTTTTTACAAACAGAGCACACGATTCGAAAGAGGGAAGCCTGTTGAAGGCCATACACACAATCGGAAGACTCAGAAGTGGATATTAGTTATGTATGGAGAAAGGGCTTCCAGCCTTCTAGCAGAGCAAGCCAATTGACGTGCTCTGCACTGAATGTGTTGAATGGTAATAATAAAACTTTCTCTTTCACCTCAAGACCACTCAAGCTGACCAAATGCATAGAATCATGAGATTCTTTTCACTCCCACTTCAAAGTTAGGAACATTTAGTTCAACCTCCACAATAATTTTACGATCCTTTCCATTATTTGTAATTTCATATAAATAATTAAGCCCAATGTCATTTCTTTTTTTGGTCAAAATCATGAGACCATAAAAATTCAATGGATTAGAGAATGAGTTAATACTTTAGAAATTTTGATACACTTTTTTTATTTAGAGCATGACCTTTAGGAGGAGCTTAAGAATTGTTTCCAATTATTTTAAGAATAGTTTTTTATTGGAATTCCATAACAAAGCAAAATATTCAATTCAAGCTCTAACCAGTGCATTTTTCGGTATTTAGGCGTTAAAAACACATGCTGAATATTAATTACTGTTTGATCCAAGCTGCCAATAGATCTGTAAAATGAAGTTAAAATTTCTGATGGCATATTCCACCAAATGCTTAAGTTTTCTATAATATATCTTACGAGTTGATCCAATACGTACTTAGATCTGTAAAATGAGGTTTATATTCTGGCGGGCAAAATCCACCAAATTCTTAAGTATTCTATGCTACTTCTTACAAATGACAATAGATACTTAATATAATGATATCCATCTTCAATCACAGTTTTACACCTGCCTCTTGAAACACAAAACTTCATTCCATGCTATATGTAAATTTGAGCTTTCTTACAATAATGAATGAATTAAGGGTGAATAACCCATATATTTATCTTCACCACCCCAAAAACAGTGCCTTTAAAGGAGGGAAATCTATCAAATGTTAAGGAAAGATGATCATAATCACCAATATCCCGGATATTAACAACTTAACAACGATCACACGAACCCACGACCATCAGTTAGTCAGGTACTTTATTACTGTACTTTATTCTGCCGCCACTGCATTTTAGGTAACACTGCAGTAAGTGTAGATTGTAAAATTTCTACTCAATATTGGCAATAGTGTTTAAGGTTGCTAGAGAAAGCATGGAAAAGCTATGAATTGAATTACCTTTGAAATGCACCCTGTAGTATTAATCAGGGGAAGAGCCTAACAATCTTCCTAACCCTCATTTGGATTCTCTGCACCTTAGAAGAGCTCATAGTTTTCCTTCTTTCTTACCATCTATAACCCATACTTTTTTTATCTCCCACCAATCCAGGAGTGAAACCTTATCTGCCGCACTACACCACATCACATTTACCCGTCCATCTCTAAGGAAATGTCCTCAGTGAGGGAATGGGGCTCTGCGGAACAAAAAAAATACCAGCTCTTCTAGCTCCACTCCACAGCGGCATTGGGTTATTTGACACGTTGCTTATTATACCATATTCTTTACATTTCAAAACCCACAAGACCCAATTTTTTTAAATTGCAGGATATAAGCTCCCAGAATATTCATAAGATTTGTCTTGATTGCCAGAATCACTGTAAAAATTACAAAAGTAACACTTGTCTCTTCTCACTTCACCTACACCTGTTCGATTATTAATGTTTAAGATCTTAGCCTTCTACGTACACTGCAAAGATATGACATTTAAGGGGACACATGGAAGCAAAATTACATATCACATGGTCACCTAAGACTTATTCGGTCCTCACTTTCAGCGTAAAAAATAAGACAATATAAACATTAAAAAGCGGAGTTTTTCCAGCACCGCATATCAGAAAAAGTATTCCAAGCATCCATCACACACAAAATTAACACTTTGCGTGCCATGGACGTAATATTACATCCTGTTAATCTTTCTGAAGAATGCCATTGACGTAATATTACGTCTGTCTATTTTATTGACTTTGTTTGCGTGAAGCCATAATATTTCCTCGCGGTCCTTTGCCAATTTACTGCTTAGTGGTTCTGTTTTTTTCAAAAATCAACAGCTCGATGGAAAAAGAGTTCACTTCATGTCTTGAGGATGAAAAATCCTCCGTAGCTACTGGCACCCTCATCTTAGGACACATTGTGCAAAAATTCTTTTGTGGAAAGAACCGTTCGTTAAGGGTGCAGTGACCCTATTTGTCATCCTGGATTTATAATGCTTTGCTTGGAATAATGTTTTTTTTTGATTTCCATGCTTTAAATAGTTCAAATTGAGAGTAGTAAAAATACTATGCATGTTATGGTGGTACATCATGTGTTGCAACTTTTTTATTTTTTCAAAAACAGTAGGTTTTCATTGTTTAATTATATATTTAAATATTAGCAGTAAATGTTATTCAACTCATTCATAAAGAAGAGAAAAGTCCATTTTTACTGAAATCCACATTGATGTAAATATATTTTTGATACTAATGTTTTAAAAACTGTACGAATTTAGTAAAATGGCTGGATTTTTCAGTAGACCTTAAAATTAGCAGCTGGCACTCAAAGTGTTAAACACTTCCACTCGAAAATAACAGAGAAGGGGAACAAAAGTAGAGAGCATCATGGCAACAAATTGATGACAATGCAGCATTCAAGATTTTTTGCTACAACTTCCCCAATAACAGGTTAAATCTAGCAAAACACAACGAGAAATGAAAATAATAGATGTCACTACCATATTTAAGTAAATGAAAGATCGTAGCACTTTTCCACAAGAATTTTTAATGCGTACAACACGTTTCGGCTCACTGAGCCATCATCTGGTACAAGATGATGGCTCAGTGAGCCAAAACGCGTTGTATGCATTAAAAATTCTTGTGGAAAAGTGCTACGATCTTTAATTTATTTAAATATGTCTAACTTCCACCAATTGAAGCCTGAATCTGTTGAAATTATTCGGTCACTACCATAATCTATCAGACAACATGTAAATTTAGGTTACCTTTGAAAGACACTTTAATAACAAAAAAATAATGCAGTGCTGCTGCAGCCCCCGAAATCCGACAACGTAACTAAATTCCTAAATACATGTAAGGGTTAAAGAGATTTACTGATCACATTCATCTCATGATGTGAGATAGGTACGCATCATTGAGCCCAGGAGGAATATTAGGCACATGTAAAAATGAAAATCAACGAATTTAATTTTTAACTTTAAATTAACGTTAAAAATATTTTTAACTTTAATCACCTATGAATGGCCACTTAGCTTCCCTTAGATGATTATACTTGCCACTCACATTGCACACCAATAGTGTATTGTTTGCTAATCTCACAGATGTCATGTGAAACAATACAACATTACGATTGAGACACTCCAGTTGTGCTGGGATCAAGCTAGTAATTTCACCTGCCATAAACTTCTATCCTAACTCTTTCACAATACGTTTGACGCTTGGATGGTAGCAATGAAGGGGGATTTAGGGTAAGATAGACATCAGGACAATTGAAATGAGGACCCAGGATGGGCTTGTGTGGTTACTCTTCCAAAGGCCAGGTCTGTATGTCTTCCCTTTTCACCTGCCCACCTCGGGAGCAGAAGGACAGTGAAGGAAAAAGAATAGGAGGAGCCACCTCGATAAGAGCCTGACAATGTCTCCAGGGAGAGGACAGGGATTGAAGGGAGGGGATGTGGAAACAGAAACCCATCTTAGGGGCAATGAGGGCCACTATTAGGAAAACCATAATTAGCTGTTTCCACAGAAAGGAAATATTTTCCAATGAGGAAGAGAAAACCTTCAATATTCCATAGATAGTCATTAGGAAAGCATAAAGAAAGGCCCCATTCCATCCTGTAAAACCTTGATTTGTTTTCATTAGGATGCATTTTAAAGGGTCTTCAAAATGTGCACAGCATAGCAATAAGTGCAAAGAGATCAATTTAATCTAAATATTTCCTCATAAGGAAAGGAAACTATAAATTATCCATGCACATTATTGAAGCTGCTTATGGATGGAATTTCAAACAATCTACCATGAAACTGTCATCTATAGTGATGGTAAATGAATCCTTTACACACATGCTCTCTCTTTTTAATATTTTACCATTTACAAGCAAATGAGGAGATACCAATGAAAAAAAATCCCTTGAAATTATATAGTGTACCTAATACCGGTATCCAACACATAACACAAACATAGCAGTATGACTTACATTTTCTGTGCCATTAGCTGGCTTTTCTGGAGGCTATTTCACATCCGTAGCCATCAATACACTTTTTATGGCACAGTGATTCATAATCCAAGTGATCATAATATGTTTAGAGCACATCACTTCATAAATACATTGAATTGTGTTCTTCTTACCTTTTTTGTGCTTAAAAAGAGGTGCCATGAGTTTTCGCCAGTTCCTTAGTTGAGGAAAAGCAGGAAGATGAGAAACTACATATCAGTTTTCCTGGATATCACACAATTACTTATACCGCCTATTTTTTACAGAGCGCGACCCGGGTTTCAACAAATTATCATCACCTTCAGGTGCAAATTATGATTTGTTTATCTTATTATTTTTTCCTTGTTACTCGATGTATTTTAAAATTGACACCAGAATAGGGGAAAAGGATGGGTAGGGATTGAATTTTATAGAGATTATTACTTCATATCAGTTGATATACATAGAACTGTGTTCTACTTCGCTTTTCCTATGCCTATAAAGAGGTAATATCTCAGGGAAAAATTTCTGCTTTGTAAGTCATTTGGAACTGTCGCCTATCTGCTTTGTACCACTGATTTGTATGTGCTTTTGAACTACTGTGGAATTGAAACACGGTACACAGCAGTTCATGACGTCATAGCATCCTACCATGTCATCAACTCATTTGTAACATATTTTGAACTGCCTTGGATTTCCATTGGAAACTGCTATGGGACTCATTTGTATTTAAATTTGGAACTCGTTTGTACCACTCGTTCATCCGTTTTGAAACTGATTTTTACCACTTGGACACCCATTTGTACCTTGTACTCATTTGTACATCATGCCACCTGCTTTGTAGCAGTTCAAGATGGCGTACTCAATTTTCTTGAAGTTTATTTTAGTCTGATTCGTATATTTAGGCAAGATGAATATTACGAATTGAAGTGCGGCAGTGCCGCCATTTAGCAATAGCTCCATTGCTTTGCAAAGCATTAGTTATAAACGAAAGACCTTCAAGCTCGTCAAGCTTAACACAAGTGTCATGTTTTCATATTGCGGAGTGAGGGGTAAGTCACTTTGGTGGTCAAGAAAGTCCTTATCGAGAGCTTAATTCCGATCTTACGTGGTTGATGTGGATCATTCAGTGTCCATTTTTGAGTGAAATGCCTTCGTTTCTGGAATTTTTTTCTTGAAAACCGTCATGTTAAATATCTGAAAATGCAATGGGAAATGCGAAAAAAGGCCTTTCCGGGTAATCGAACTTGTCAACCTCGACATTGAAATATATTTTCGAAGAAGGGATTCATGGCGAAAAAATTCAGCCCTAAAATACGAATCCAAATATGGACATAAACCATTTCCTAGGGATCGCGAAGACAATACATCAGTATGTTTTATCATAGAGTAAGTATATTATGTACTTACTCTATGGTTTTATGTATATTAATCTATGCAAAATACTACTTTTCCGGTAATATCAAAGAACGAAAGCAATGAAAGAAAAGGTTGCAAAAATGCCGTAAAATTCGCAATATTTATAATTGCGAAGTATACTTTGAAATTGAAAAGACATTGAATTTTTACGATAATAATATACTTGGAAACCCCAAAAAAACGCGAGCGCTATGAATTTGTTATTGAATACCTTTATTATACGCAACCAAAATTCTTGGTACGTAGTGAAGATAATCTTGTCGCATTTCAAATCGGACCCAAAAATACGATTTAAGCCACAAGGAAAATAAAATAATTTTTAAACTAATTCGAGTGATTATTTGGGAGTTCCGTTTCTATTAACTGACTTGCAATTATTTCTTATACCTCTTATGCATTTTTATTGCATATATTAAAGAATTTTCGTTTTCTCGACCAAACGTATCAGACTGAACCTGGCCATGGTATGTTAATGGCGCGTAGAAGACAGTTCCAAAACAAATGATGACGTATATAAATCGCATGTATTTGTTCACAAAGAATTACAAACGCATGGAAAGCCGTTATACATGAATCTTCTCAGTACACAACAGTTACAATACGAATGATGACGCCCGGAAATCCTGTCATCTCGTTCAAAGGGTGTTCCAAATGAATTTTCTCCGTACACAGCAGTTACAATACGAATGATGACGTCTGGAAATCCTGCCGAATCGTTTAAAAGTAGTTCCAAATGAGTAGAAAGCAGTTCCAAACGAACACACTCTGTACAAAGGAGTTCCAAAGGGGATCACAAATGAGTTACAAACGTCTTCATATTTCTAATTTTTGGTACAAATGAGTGAAAATGAGTTTCACAGCAGTTCCAATGCAGATTTTGGTGTTCCAAAGCAGTTTCAAAAGGGTTCCAAAGCAGATGCAAAGCAAAAATTTTTCCCTGAGATGAGAGTTTAGGCACGTTTCTTCATCAAGGTGAAGCGGAAAGATTGAACAAACAGGGAACTATCTTGAGACCAAGCAGTGTTATACATAAGAATATTTATTAGCTTGCAAGCAAACGCAAGCTATCTCAGTTCATTTTCCATGCAAATTTCTGCCATAAGATTAACACTGTTCCGCAACAAACATCGCCACAGGTGTAAATAGATAATAGTGATTAGGCTATTTGACTCGCATAAACTTGCTGTTCCGTACAACGGAGAGTTGTAGAATAGAATTGGGAATAGTATCTATTCATGTCAGGCACACCCATTTTCATTTTATTGATGAGAAATTTACACAACACAAGGTCGTCCAACTCAGATGTTACTGTAGGTGAGAATAAAACTTACCAAAGCATCAGGTCTCATTTCTTGGCAGTCTGACACAGGAATGTATATTTCAGTAGTTTGGAATGCACATGGGAGCTGTGAAGTGCCTTCATTCGCACTTTGCAAGCAGTCCTTTGAGTCAGTAGAAGACCGTAAATTGTCATCACCTGTCCCCTCTTCTTTGATACTCTGCAGAGAAAGTAATGGAAATAAACAACTCACCTTCTTCAAAGTCAACAAATTAGGGGCACACCTAGATATAATGAAACAGTATTATTGAAATCTTACCTCTAATACTAGAAAAGATTATGTTAGATTGAAGGGCCAAGCATGCATTGCTAAGCCACTCCACTTGAACTGCATTTAAGGACAAAAGACCTAGAAAACACTGTCACGAGGCATTGGTGAGGATATTTCAGGGTGACAATAGTACACGTACAGAGGTATGGTTATTAAGGTGTACTCTTCAGCTAACATTTTATTCTTTGGTTTATTCAAGAATTCTACCCAAATAACTGCTGGAAAAGAGAGACGTGAAGCAGAGAAGGGTCATTTTGGCTGAATACCTGAGCCTCTTCCATGAATTACCAAGCAGCAAAGGAAATTTCAACATTGGGAGAGAGAAAGAGATTTAACACTTTTTAAGCAAACCAGCTTTTCCCACCGACCAGGTAACAGGATACATATTGGAGAACAACACACTCCCTGAACACTTAACAGGCTAGTAATAAAGAATCTTAATATTTCCCCAATACTATGCACTATTGACTACCATCAAAATGATCCCTCCATTCTCAGATGACCTCTCAGCACTAAAATCTGTTAACAAAATGGAGTCTCTTGCGGTAAAATTAGACACAGTTAAAGAAGGTTTTGAAAACATGCAATCAGCATGGCCACAATGCACGCACTTCCCCTTACCTTTCTATCTGCAACCCATGCATCCCAGACCACAAAAGTCTTTACCACATTCTGATTTCCTATTACTCATTGGACCATTACCAGAACAAAATTATGTCTCCTCACTCTTTAATAACTTGACCACATGTATTCCACTTAACTTTACTCCCACCTTTTCCCTGGTGCTCTCAACAACTTACCAGGCTGCCTCCAGGATTTGATGTTGCTAGCCACGGTGCATCCATCAGCAATGAACATTCTTTGCACTCTACATCAGAACACTGAGCTTCAGTGATGGCCATACTAAGCACAAAATCCATGTTCTCCTGTACATTTCTAAGACACTGGAAGGCCTCATTGTTCAGTAAGTCGATTGCATGATGACACCAATCAAATCCAAGGAAAGGGTTAATGCAAGCCCCTATTATTTTACAACAATAATTTATGTCATCAGGTAACTTGGCCATGAAATTCACTATCACGTTCCCACCAGTAGAGTGAGTTAACCTCTGAACATTGACCAAATCTTGGTTTTGTGACGGCAACATGTTTTTCCCACAAAAGCTGTTTTTAAATCGATACTCCTTCCATGTTATAGAAGATGGTAGAGAGGTAATTACACATTCCTGAGATTTTATCAACACTTTCACCGCTTTTTGTTCACTGATCCATTCAGGAAGTCTTCCCAGATGCACTACCACATTATCAGTTTTGGAGTGTAATGGTGATTTACATTGATTCATGATATTCTAATACAAATTTATAAACACTTAAGACAAATAAAACAGAACTATCTGCTTTTTAGTCAACAAATAATTTGCATAAAATTTGGGATGATGTTTGAGATCAATCTTCCAGTAGTTGCAATGTAAAATATGAACATCAACAGCTGTGCATCACTTCCCAGGAAGGGTATCGTTAAATGTCCATGGCTTGTATTTTAATAGCAGTAGGCCAACAAAACCTGAAAAATAAGCGTTATTATACACATTTAGATCAAATAAATTCACAACAGTAAAAGGCACTGCCCAACATAGTAATGGAAACCCATAGAGACACTGTTATCTTATTATGATACATGTTATTATATCTTGCTTATGCATTGCGAACAATTCAAAAATTAAGAAGTGGGAAACCTTCCAATGCAATGAGTGGATATCAAACGACGAGGTTAATGACCAAAGGTCACTAGGAAAAAGGTCCTCATTCAAAGAATTCAAGATTATATTGTACATACCAATGTAATAAATTTAATTCAAAGTGTATAACTAAACAAGAAAACCAATTCTGAGGAGCTCTTTTGCCTGAACGAAGTAATCAATTTCAATGCCACCTGAAGCACGAGAGAGAGTACACAGTTGCGATAGGTCATAAAAATCCTCTGTTCCATAGTGCTTCATTCATTACATGTTAGTTTATTCTCAATATAATTATTGCACTTAAATTCATGTTTCCCAAGTTTGCAAGCCTTAATATCCCTTATTTTTCATTCCAATGACTCACAGTTTGGATGCAAGGACGCCAAAATTATTCCCATCTGTTTGAGAGTGACAAATTTTAAAAACCATGAAAATTGAAATGATATAACGATGCAAATATCTGCTAGTTTTAGAACCAATGGCTCCATTGAATACTTATTGGTACTGTTATGCAATGCATTATGTCTTCAATGCAGCTGGTAAGAGGTTATAAAAGAGAGAATCAGTCAACCTTAACCTTCAATTATTGTAGGTAAAAAAACTAGTGCTGTTGCTGATCACACCATCACGCATGTAATCTCCTTTAGCATCAGGCATGCTGAGGCATAAACAGAGAGACCAAAAATAAACCCCAATGCCTGCTACAGAAAGAATGTTGAAAAATTAAGGCTAAATCATTTGGCTTAATTTCAATGATTCAGGAGCAGACTTAAGCATTTGGTCAATCTAAACTGGAACTTAGCTTGTCACCATTTCGTACCACTGAGCATATCATGCTGTGAATGATGACCGGTGAAAAGTTGTTTCGTCTGAAAGCTGCCTTAATGTATCACTGGCTGCTATTCACCCCATAGACGGCACACCATCGGGCCACACTGAGTAAACATTAGGGTGGTGCGAAAAAACTCAAGTTCCAAATTTCGTGTCGTAATAGTGCGGAAAAGTTGCGATACGTTAGTACAAGAAAAACAAAAAAAGAATAATTAAAATCGAACGTCATCTTCCGATCCCGCAAAGAACCTGAAAAAATAACAAAAATGAAAAAAATTGTTTTTTTTTTCGTTGTAAAACAAATTAAATTAAATTAATACCTTTTAACGCTGTAGCAAAAAATTATTACAAATATCATGGGTTATTACTTATATATGCATATTTATGGCTTTTAACTGTTATTACCGATCACACAAGATCATTAAAAATGTATAAATTTTGCAATTTCGCCGGTTTTTCAGAGTTTTGTAATAATTACTTAAGGATAATTTTTGAGAAGTTTTAATTAGCTCTTTAGATCAAAAATGACAATAAAACTGACTACTAGAATTGAAAGGCAAAATTGCACTTTAAAAAGGCAGCATGTTAATCCTATTGAAACCGAAAGTGAAGATGTTGAGGTTTTAAATGACGCAACGCAAAGTTCAACAATCAAGGAGAAATTTGTTGACTAGGAAGATTACATGCCTAGTACATCCAAAAAAAATATAAATCACCATGGCAAATTAGGGTAAAATTCCAAAGTACAGCTTTTCATTGTGATCGATGCGGGGTGTCTCACCGCACAGCTGCTGCTATAGCATCATGTTTACTTGTAGACATTGGTGTTATAAATGAAGAATATACTTCTAAGTTCATTGACCGATGTAGAATTAAAAGGGAAAAGAATAATATTATAAGCGATTTACAGCAAATCCATCTTGATTTAGGTGAGCTACACGGTTATACTTTGACGGAAGGGTAGACAATACCATAGTAATAGAAATGATTGAATCGAAGGAGTACTGTCGGACAGTTATAGCGCAACACCATTCTCTAATAAAAGAACCGGCTTTTGTGTATTTGAGTTATGTTTCTCCAAGCTCCGGGTCTGCTAAAGATTTAGTGGTCTCCATACTATCTTATCTCTCTGATCAAGGAGTATCATTAGAGTTCTTAGAGTTAGTTTGCTGTGATGGCACGAACATCAACATTAGATGGAAAGGTTGCACTATGAGAAAGCTCGTAAAACACCAATGACACCCGCTGCAATGGGCAGTTGGTTTACTTCATTTCATTGAATTACTTTTGTCATATTTTTCAGTATTTAGATGGTGAAACAAGTGGCCAAAAATCATTTGGTGGGCCAATTGGACTAATATGAATGGATGTGGAAAGCTTCCAAACTGCATTTCCAAACAATTGAATGTGAAATTCTACCAGTTGATCGATTAATTTTGAGCAAGGACCAAAGATACCTTATTGATATTAGTCAAGCAATCACAAGTGCCAACTTTACAAATGACTTAGCAAACCGGGATACTGGACCATTTTCACATGCTAGATGGCTCGTGTGAACAAAGCAAAGGTAACCTCTCGATACATACCTGGATATTAAAAGAAAGTAGTTTTCCCTGTTATTGAACGGAACTCTATTAATGGCGATGGTTTTTGATTACAGAAGGCACATTAGAGAGCTAGGGCTAAAAAGAGTATATAAAGCCAGACAGACTTAACCAAAAGGCAAACCTATTGTAAACTTCATTACTCCTACCACGAACTTCGAAATAACTGACCATATAGAATTGATTGACTGGAATGTAGTCAAAGTATCTACTCCACCTCTTCTTATGAGAATAATTACGAATGAAGAAATAGCTTCCCTCATTGAATCTGGCGATAAACAAGATTGGGATATTATAAATTCCCATATCACACGCAAGCAATGGAGCCGTGTGTGAAATTGGTAACGGAGGCATCCCTTAAGCTTTGTGGCTATCGATCCAGAGATGGATTTATCAGGGCTAATTCAAATCAAGGTCCATTATGCCAGACCTTACCACTAAATCGCAGCACAAAGTAGTTTTCAAAAGTTAAAAATTAAAAGAAGGACAAAAAATTTAAATATTGTAGAAGCAGTAACCCTCATTGATTGGATGGATGGAGGGTGTGGGTAGAACTCAAAGTGCAGCCACCTATCCGCGGTGAGTTCTGGGTTGCTTATTATTATTAAATAATATATAAACAAAGAAAGAGCTGTATAATCAAACATGTATTTTAGACTAAAATATTACCTTAAGTTATTATGACACAACTCTGAAAAACCGGCTAAATTGCAAAATTTATACATTTTTAATGATCTTGTGCGATCGGTAATACCTGTTAAAAGCCATAAATATGCATATATAAATAATAACTATGCTATTTTAATCATTTTTGCTACAGCGTTAAAAGATATTAATTTAGTTTAATTATTTTACAGCCAAAAAAAAACAATTTTTTTCATTTTGGTCATTTTTTCAGGTGCTTTGCGGGATTGGAAGATGACGTCCGATTTTAATAATTCCTTTTTTGTTTTTCTTGTACTAACGTATCGCAACTTTTCCGCACTATTACGAAACGAAATTTGGAACCTGAGTTTTTTCGCACCACCCTAGTAAACATACAAGTTTTCTAACAAACAGTACCCAAAGTATTTGCAACCGAGTAAAGTAATCTCCCAAGTATCTGAGTGGATTTGAGCTGTAGATAAAAGGAATTTCAAAAACTCCATCATGAATTAGTCTTCAAATTTCATAGCAAAAAATGAAACATTTACAACTACGTCCGTATTCTCGTTTTAATTTTTTGCCTTCTTGTGAGTAAACCAGAACATGCAAATGAAAAAAATTCCTCCCATAATATTTTTGTTTCTATTTCAGGTACCCCTCACTTAACTATAAACATGTTCCTAAAGAGTGTCATACTAGGACATTTCATGCTAAGTGAGGTGTTTTTAATACATAAAAATACAACTTATATCCTGTGCACCACAAGATGACTTTTCTGGGGCTATTTTAGATTTTAGAGCAAAGTTGCTAATGCACAATGATAACAAAATCCAGGTAATTATTATCTTTTGTAGAACCATTTACTTCGTTAATACATTGGATTGTGTTCTCCTTTGCTTTTCCCATTCTAATTAAGGGGTGACAGTAGGTTTAGAGTTAGCACTTTAGCTGATGTATAGCATGAATTTTGCTTGAACATTTACAGAACAATCTTTCATTCCTGCCATGTTTTACCAAATACTATTGCCTTGAAAATAGAATTGAGATTGTTTACCATTGGCCTACTACATTAGATACAAGACATTTCTCCTAGGAGATTAGCAGTGTTTTAGTGATTTAAAACTAAGAGTGACTTAAATGAAAATAATTACGGTTACGCTTTTTGCCTCATATCATACAAGTCATACCGCTGAAGTTCGCACAATTGACAGTGACTTCCCGCAGAAATATTTCTACTAGGCAAACTCACTTCCTTTCTTTCACCAAGAATTTATTGTATCTGGAGGTTTTTTATCTCAGGTTTCACAATAGATGAGAAAGAAACTAACCAACACATCGGCTCTCAGTAGATTAGTCGGGTACAGGAATGTGTGCCACAGTTGTAAGGACAAAGCATGTGAGCTGTGAAGTGCCTCCAACCGCATTTCGAATGCAGATGCGACTGAAGGCACTTCACAGCCCCCATGCAGTCCCTCGTGTCTGAAGAAAAATCCTACTCGTCACCAGCCGCCTCATTTCCTTTCAGAGAAAGTACCTGTGATAAGCAACTCACCTCCATCAAAGTAAAAAAGGAAGAGATGCTCATAATCTTGATGAAACAGGATTTTCAAATATTCTATCCACACTTTCAAATAAATATTGAGCATCGTCCATCTGTAGCTAAGTGGCTTGAAAACTACAGAACCAAATGAAATTTAATTTGGCAGGAAGAAACCAGGTAAACTTGATTCGTATTCAGGCAACGTAACGACCTTTGAGCCCTCAAAGTAGGCCCTTTCACAGAAAAATATATTATGCATATGGATTAGAGTATTAGGGGTCGTGCAGATGTGGTTTTATTCCCTTAATTTAATTGTAATTATATTCTTAACAGCAATGTTGATGAAGGTTGTCATTCTCACATTTAAGTGAATGAAAATGAACATTTTTTTATTCCTGCACTCAATCAGAATATCAGGAATTTCTGATTAAATAGTGATAAACTATCAATATCACTTAATATATTTTATTTAAGCCCAAGCCTTACCATAAAAACCATTGACATAGCATATGCTTTCGATATACTTCTTTCATTCTTGATGTCTTCTTTGTGTTTAAAGATTATCTCTGGGGCTTACATCATTATGAAAAACATACTTGCTGGCCTACAGAAATTTATTTTCTACTTTCTATTATGCATGTGAATTGATTAGAGCATAAAAAAATTAAAAGTGGTCAAGCACTAAAAACTTATTTTACGTAGTAAACAAAATCCAATATTGAGTTCTAAAAAATGAAATTAAAATTCTATAAACAGATTAACAAAATATATCTGAAATACCTTCATGTACTTGTTCCATTTGTATGTAAGTTGCTAATTTGTGACATCATAATCACGTTTATTATATTTACACCAACTTCGACTATCCAGATTACCATAGATTTTACTTAAACCAACATTGTGAGTTGGGTCATTCCATGTCAACTCAACCAGGGTCCCACACCCACCATCTCAGATTTTGATAATTTTTTCCCTGTTGTTAGTTTCAACCTTAGTTAAGAAAAATCCAAAATATTAAAGACCCATTGCAAGTATTTTCCAAGATATGAGTGTTTGAAGTCAATGAGGCGCACACAAAAATTCTGCGCACCGGTCAAATTATTCAATACTACCATATTTGTGCCCCTGTAAAACCTAAACCAAACGAGTGAATCTAGTAAAAATTTTAGAGTGTATAAACATGCTGCTATAGTTTTCAAAAATGTTATCAAAACGATTTTCACTTGACAACTTTTTTTTCTATAAATGTTCAAAAATTGCACTTTTGACAAATTTCAACAAAAAAGTGACATTTTCAAATCATTGTAAAAATCACATATCAAATGAAAGCCATAAAAATCACTGTAAGCATGGTAAAGACCACCAACTTTAATATAGGGTGAGGTTTTGGGCAATTTTGGATTTATTTGTTAATAAATCTTATGAAAATCATCATTCCGCTAGTGTTTTTTGTTGAAAAATGCCACTTTTTCAACTTCTAATACCAAAAACGGGACACCAATTAGGTGACTGAGTTTTTTAACATAACTTGCTCTATACTCCCTCTTTCAGTAAAATTAAACCTGAAGTTGCTCCCATGATGGATAGTGCTTCTATGATTTGTTTTAATGATGGTTGTAAAATGGCGGGCTACAGCACTTATGTTTCAGGGCTTCCCCCAAAAGGGGAGTTGTATTTGAGTGTCAAAGTTCCTTTAAATCCCTTTCATTCTTTAAATTTAGCAGGCAGTCTATTTTTTATTTCCAAATGGTATAAAATGGAAACATTTTAGCAAATATATGGATTTACTAGATATTTGCAATTAGGCAAAAATTGGTTGAATATGTACCTATTTGAAGGATAAGTACATACCTCTGACCTCTAAGCCTGATGGTAAGCATCCCAGGCCTTCTCAATTGCAGTGACTGTGGAATCTGGTAAAGTACACTGCCTTCCTGTGATGGTCTTATGCTCTGGTATATGTATTAACACATCAGTCAACATTACCCAGCACTAATCCAAATGTTTTGGCAAAATGTTTGACCTAGCCTTACCATCTGGTGTCATGAAATTCACAAGAATTGCACCATCCTCAACTGTTTTAACAACACAGCCAATGTACCATCTGTTTTCATACAAAGCAGCGACATAATATCCAGGTGTATGATGAAAATGTATGGGAAGTGGAGACGTTTAGACACTTGTAGTTCAAGTCTGCTTTTGAGTTTGAGCACTTTCAATATGTTAGTTACTTTCATTGGAATCCCAAGTTTCATGGTGCTATGCTTTAGCTCTCAACACAGAGTAGACATCATATAGACCATCAATCTTTGACAGTGAAGATTAGAGTTCTGGTGTGTTGACTATTAATTTTATGAATTCGGATATCCATGGAGGTTGTGAAACTTTTTCGTTTGAATTTACATGTTTTATGTAATGGAGGGTTTTGATATCCGCTTTACTTGAAAACTTTTGGAAGACAAATGTCACTAGACCACTTAAACTCAAGAACAAGGACTGTGCTACATAAATGATCTTCTATTGGAATTGAAAGGTAACTTAGTATGGAGAAGGGGGTTTTGTCATATCTCCTCTACAGGAACTGTCTCACCAGAATTTTAGGTTTGTCTCCTCCACAAGTGTGTGTATTTGGAAAAATATGCATTCTTACAATAATGCTGCATTCCATTTGGGGCACATTCTAGACCACTAAGAAAAAGCTTGTGGGAAATTAGTGTGCAAGAAAAATTGAAATGCACAGCAGAAAATCTGTGATACATGGTCAAAATTTATACCCTTCATGTTCAGCTTTGGTTTCAAGTTTTGAGGACATTCAGGTTGAAGATACATACTGCCCACCTCATTGTATCAAGCATGAAGATACATTGAAGCATGTTAATACAAGTTTTGAAAGTCTTAGCTGTTCCCCAATCAAAATTTCAAATTTGAGTAAGACTAACAGATGATAGTAGGAACAAAATTCACTCTTGTCAAGTAGTCAATTCACTCCTGGAAGAAAAAGTGAGCACATGCTTTGATGTACCAGGGCATAGTTTTCATAATTAAGACAGATATTTTAAATGTGATAATTGTTCTGATTTCAATGCAATGATAGATGATCTTAAAAAATATGTGAAGAATCAAACTGGGAAAAGCAGTCTTAAGTTCTTACACTGGCGCCAACAGGATGGACTATATCAAAAACTGCTGAAGTTTGCAATGTAATTAAATAGCAAGTGAAGCAAGCTCGAATTCTAAAGAAAAGGAAAGGTATACTTCCAGATGTGGCCTGGAAAAAAGGAAAACAGCTAGCTGATAATATCAAAATAGGTGTAATTATATTTTAAATTCAGTATGTGTTTGTATGGAACACCAGAATATTACGCTTATGCGAGATGTACTTCCTTCAGTTAAAATGGAATACAAAGATGCAATGAAGTGCCTAGTTTGTGAATTTGGTAAAAATCGGTGTATGGTGCACAGGTGTGAGCAGTGCCCAGGTAAAAATCAGCTGCGTGAATTGCTATGCAACCATTTAGCTAAGTAGTTATCAGATGATTTAACTCTTACTTATTTTCAGTGAACACATACAGATCGTTCCATAACTGAGAACGTACAAGTAAATGTACATGATTATATAGACCGGCTTGCCAATATGGTGAAAGACCTTAAAATAAATAATTTTACTGCTTTATCTCAGGCCAAATTTTTTAGAAGAATTGAATATCGTAAAGGTCATAATTTTACTTGACTTTGGTGAGAATTTCTCTTTCATTGTGCAAGATGCCGTTCAGGGATTTTTTTGGGACAACTGTTAGGCAACAGATCATCCACTAATATCTATAATAAAGTTGATGAAAATGTGTCCTACATGACCTTCGCATCATCAGTGACTATTTGGATCACGGTGCAGTAGCAGTATATCCCCTATGAATGAGCCATGGCAATGTATTAGAATGTATAAAATTTTGTATCAGGTTTAAAAAATTTTTTCATAGGGGATGCCATTATCCCATAACTTATTAAGTTCATTAAGGAGATATTTTTTGGCATAACAAAATGTAAATATTTTAGTGACAGAACTGCAAGCCAGCATAAAAATTCAAAAATATAAAAAATATATGCTTGCATTAATCAGGATTTGATTTGTCAGCAGAATGGCATTTTTGCTACAAGTCATGGAAAAAGTTTATGTGATGAATCGGGGGAGCGGTAAAATGTTCACCTGCAAGGGCCTGTTTACAACAACCCAGTGGACAAAACATTTTATCAATGTGTGATTTGAGTGAGTTGATAAAAATGTTGAAGGCATAAAAACATCATATGTTTCCAGTGATGATGGAGAGATTTGGAAACCAAAATAGAACATGTGGTTTTAAAACTCTAAAACAATTAAGGTACAAGACCTCATCACTAAAATATTTCATTCAGTGAAAATGAGTAACAATTCAGTGGATTTTCTCTGCCCAAGTTCACAGTGCCGAAAAAAGTTGATTTACAAAATAGAAAAGCAAAATCATGTGCCAAGAACATTATTAGAAACCCTGGAACATATGTCACCATGGTATATAAAAACAGATGGTACAATGGCTGTGTTATTCAAACAGTAGAGGATGCTTACCATCAGGCTTAGAGGTCAGAGGTATGTACTTATCCTTCAAATAGGTACATATTCAACCAATTTTTGCCTAATTGCAAATATCTAGTAAATCCATATATTTGCTAAAATGTTTCCATTTTATACCATTTGGAAATAAAAAATAGACTGCCTGCTAAATTTAAAGAATGAAAGGGATTTAAAGGAACTTTGACACTCAAATACAACTCCCCTTTTGGGGGAAGCCCTGAAACATAAGTGCTGTAGCCCGCCATTTTACAACCATCATTAAAACAAATCATAGAAGCACTATCCATCATGGGAGCAACTTCAGGTTTAATTTTACTGAAAGAGGGAGTATAGAGCAAGTTATGTTAAAAAACTCAGTCACCTAATTGGTGTCCCGTTTTTGGTATTAGAAGTTGAAAAAGTGGCATTTTTCAACAAAAAACACTAGCGGAATGATGATTTTCATAAGATTTATTAACAAATAAATCCAAAATTGCCCAAAACCTCACCCTATATTAAAGTTGGTGGTCTTTACCATGCTTACAGTGATTTTTATGGCTTTCATTTGATATGTGATTTTTACAATGATTTGAAAATGTCACTTTTTTGTTGAAATTTGTCAAAAGTGCAATTTTTGAACATTTATAGAAAAAAAAGTTGTCAAGTGAAAATCGTTTTGATAACATTTTTGAAAACTATAGCAGCATGTTTATACACTCTAAAATTTTTACTAGATTCACTCGTTTGGTTTAGGTTTTACAGGGGCACAAATATGGTAGTATTGAATAATTTGACCGGTGCGCAGAATTTTTGTGTGCGCCTCATTGACTTCAAACACTCATATCTTGGAAAATACTTGCAATGGGTCTTTAATATTTTGGATTTTTCTTAACTAAGGTTGAAACTAACAACAGGGAAAAAATTATCAAAATCTGAGATGGTGAGCGTGGGACCCCCCAAAAATTGGTTGAGTTGACATGGAATGACCCAGTTCTATCAATACAATTTTAGTATGCCTGCATGTAAACAACCCTTTTTTTAAATAGTTGTGATAAACTATATCCAGGATAGAAAATTTTATATTCTAATTCCACTATTCTTCAACCAAACCATAGAGAGGAGTGGGAGTAATACCGTTTATTGCCTACTTAATACAGTTGCAAAAACGACACACAAGATAATCTTCTATGCTAAAAATATTTTATTTATCATGATTTTTTCAATTAACCCTTATAACTGAAAAAAAAACAATTACACAGCAATCATGAGAAAACAAATAACCACCGTTCTTTTCTGGCCTGTGCACACCATGCATACACTTGAACAAGATAATGTGTGGGCGATTATAGTACACCAGAATGGAACAAGTACACATGTATGAACCATATTAGAACAGGTTCTATTTTTTCTTCGTGCACTTATACGACTTGGGTGGTCAAATTGTGCATTTTCGTGTCCATTTATGCATTCCTACATGAAGACATTAACTAGTACAGGTAGGTAACATGTAAACAGGCCTTTACCGTTGCACCAAGAACATTATTTTAGAAAAAAGAAACCTCAAAGTCATCTTCTCTTACAAAATTATTTCATGAAAATATTTTTTTAAATAACCCTGATATTCATATCCTTAAAACTTGCAAAACCAATCATGCAACAATTATGCATTACCCTCTAAACTTTTCTTACACAGAAAAAAGAAATATAATAAGTTTACATGCACTTCGAACTAAAATTAACTACTGATCAACAAACTACTTTCAAGGTCTCTCACATTTCATTATTTAGCAGCATATGGTCAGAAGTTTCTTTGTTCTGAAAAAAATGGAGTATGGAAGAGCCATGTGTGTGAATTCCCTTGCTAAGTTGATAAAGGGTGAATTCGAATCCCAAACTTTCCTAAATATCATGGTCTATTAAACACTAAGTTTTACCAGAACATGAAATGTCTTACTAACTGCAACATAAATAGCATCCTGCCAAGTGCTCAGAGATAAGGAAAAACCGTTTATGGGAACTTGGACTTGTTACATTTTTTCCGTAGACCATGGACGAGGACCTTTCATGTGCCCTAATATTGTAGATTACCAAAAGGTATGCTAAATTATCTTTTGACCGTTAATGGAAGAGCCTTTATAGTTAGCATTCCCATTAATGTACTACAACATTATATTTCTCCAATTGTATCAACAAGAATTTAATCGATCACAATATAGAGTTAATCCTCACAACTTCATACAACAAATATTTCATTCCGCAAAATTTATCTTTCAAGATTCCTACTGTTGTCGACAAACACCGAAGAGTGTTACCCTTAACTCTGCCATACTTACACCATGTCAGTCATCAAATAAGAAAAAAGGAAAAGTACTCACCCTGCAGCAACTACACGGCAAAATTTCTGTCAGAACTGCGTCTGATGATGATAAAATCTTTTTTAAACACTGCATTCCGTAAGTTTCTTCAAGTACACTGGTCTGGTAGTGGGCAGGCCATCTCCCACAGCAATCTGAGATATTAGTAAACAAATTAATAACGTATCACAGCGATTGAATTCATGTAAATATCACTGGACACTCTGTTTTATTTTCAATACACTTTTATTACACCCACTTCTAGATGGCTCTCTCATTAACAATTTATTATTTATCTTTTATCACCATAGCATCGTCTCAAACAAAGAAATCAAAATAAAAACAAACATGCTCACAAATAAACAAAACCACAAATGAACTTAAAAACAGAAAATAAACTAAGCATTTACAAAAGTGATTTTGGTCATAAAGGCACATGCATCATTACACATCGACAGATCTCGTAATTATCCAGGATAAAACAAAATGAAGGAAGCACCATTTTAAAGAAAATCGATAGCATTTAATGTGCCACTCACATGTAAGCCGATGTAGGGCATCCTTCACAGTTACTATTGCATGCTACATCCGAAGTGAATATGTTGTAATGATAATCATGATTTTTCCTACAAAGTCAGCAATTCCTTCCAGATGATTCCGTGAAAATCCCGCTGGTGCGACTCATGTTTTCACTTCGAAATCTCATTCACTGTTTTAATCAGGTACATCGTCAAAGACATCATCTACTCACTGACAAAGATCTCAAAATCACACAAGGAAACTACATTCAGTACGTTGATGTTTAAAAATAAAAATACTTATGATTATTATGCTCAACGAAAGGACCAACGACGCCAACAACGAACAACAATCGCCTGAGAGACATTTCACGACTCAATAGCAAGGGCTGAGAATATTTTCAACAATTTATGACATGTTTGTAAATCTTACGAACACAACTTGCACGACGAAGATCGATCCGCAACGTTTACTTGTTAATACAAGAACATGCAATCGAGCCTCAGATTAGAATCGATGATATCTAGTTATCCTTTTATCCGCAAATAGCACACCTATAGAACAGGCCAAGCATCCGCGTTTCAAGACAAATTTCTTTCCATTTGAAAAACTAAAGGGACATTTAATATATATTCGTCAATTTTGGTAGTATTATAATTTATATTTAATTATTATTCTATGCTTAGGCCAGAAACTGAATTTAAGGCCGACTTCATCTTCCACACGGTCACAGTTCATTTACGGTCTTTAAATATTAAAAAGGTTACAAAACATCTTGAACGCTGAATTTAAAGAGTTTTCAAATATTCATGTTAAAAATAATGCAATTAAGCTCAATTAGATACATCTCATAGTTGCAAATACCTCATTTATCGATTGTAGGCCTATTGCGTACAATATCCTCTAGTGGTCATAAACGCAACCAAAGTGTGGTATCTGAACTAAACCTTTCTACCTTGGTCTGTTATATCGTAGAACGTCAATAAACATGGAATTTGTTGAAGTATTTGCTGATTACTCTGTTGCGATGTGATTTCTTTTTGAGGTCACATTTAAATGTGAGCCTAAAACGCCCTTTTTCTTAATAAGTCTCATGTTTTTGCATTGTTGTACTTCATGGAAATGATCGTAATTTATTAGGAATTCAGTAATCACTGAGTGCTGTGTGGATGCTTAGCTTGAGGAGTGAACTGATTTAGAGACTGTGACAACATGAATGCTACCGAGCGCTGGGAATTATTCGGATTCTCTAGACAGGAATTCCGAGGGCACCCCGTGCAGACTTTGCATGAAGAAAAATGATTATTATTATAACATATTCACTTCAATTGTAGCAAGCCAGATAACTGTAGAGGATGCCTTATATGATTTAGTCGACTTAAAAGTAAGTGGCGGGTTACATGTTATCGATTTCCTTGCCTCTTGTTTTATTCCGTTCTATGAGTACATATTTTCCTTGGTACGTCTGAAATCTCTTGCATATGTTTTAATTCCTTTCTTAGGTTGCTGTCGGAGATGGCCTGCCTACCACTTTATGTCCACTGTGCTTGAAAAAGATCATCGAATTCTACGATTTCAGGAATATTTGCCATGAATCGGACGCAGAACTGAGAAAATTTTCGTCCAGAAATTACTTCAGGGTGAGTGCTTCTTATTTTTTTTCATTGGATGCCTCGTGTAACTTCCACATGATGTTAAATCATTCTCGCAAACAGATATTAACTTGTTCGTGATTATGTACCGTGTAGCCCGGTCATGGTAGTTTCAATTTCATATCGACGAGAATGAAAAATGTAGCAAGATGTTTGTATTTGTTGGTTGAACTGGTTATAACAGTTACTTTAAAAAGTAACTTAATTGTGTATTTGATGAATCATTTGCTACGACGGGGTAAGTATAATGCTTTATGACTGTAGCAAACTGGTACGTGCAACGTTTGTTAAAAATCGCTTTGATTAGGCATCAAAAGTTAATGGGGTATTAAATTTGTTGATGAACAACATAAAGGCCCTTGTGCATGATCGACTGAACAGTGAAAAGAGTCCAATGTCCCACATAGTGTTTCCGAATTAGTTAATCCTGACGAGGCATTAGTTAACCCGCAGCTGGTTACTCAATGGTGAAGAGTGAAGTCGTTTTTTTTATTTTGGTATAACTAAGTGTTTACAATTCAATCATAGCCGAAAAAGTGAATCATTTGAGTTCATGAATGCCCAACTCAAAATAGATATCAACGATCATGAAAATTTTGTGGAATATGTTTTCGATGTATTTCTTTTGCTTTTTACATCCTGTTTGGTTTTAAATTCCAGCACTTACAGTTTAGATAATTTATAGAATCGTACTTGCCGACTTTAAGAAGTTTACTTACCATTTTGAAGTTGAAATGCACGAAGATATATCCAATGAAATTTTTCAACAAATCGATCTAAAATATTTAGGACAGGTTAAGAAAACTTGTTCGTTGCTATGTTACAATATTAAGAATATGCATTTTTTTATTTTTAACATATCTGATTGATTAATTAACAATATTATTTGCTAAAATTATCTTTGTCAGCTGTTTATAAAATGTTTTATGTCTTAGCTTATATAAACCGTTAATTCATGCAATTCTTCGTTAATAATATTTTGTGTACATGATTTTGGTGCTATCAAAATTACGTACCCAAAAGTGTGTTTTTTATATATTGAGAGTGTGGTTTTTATTTAGTGAGAGTTGGGTTTTTAGTTATTACGCTGTAAAAATGGGTACATTTATATATGTATCCTAATTTTAAGAGATGTTTTTCGTGATGAAATACAATTTTTTATGTAATGAGATATTTTTCCCATGTAAGAATCGTAATAAATGTGGCTGGGGATATTAAACACTGTATTGCTTCTTAAATTGGTAGGGGTTGTTCATTACGGTTGATGGTTAAAGGTCTGTTTACTCCATGAACTTACCTGTGCTAGTTATTGTCTAAATAAATGAATCCAGTAATGTACGCAAGAATGCATTGTGTAACACACCCAACTTGTGTGAATGCATGAATAGAAAATAGAACCTGTCTGATTTGGTTCTTGCATTCATTGTTCATGCATTCACACATCAACTTGCATATGTTATTGTGTGGTGTAAACAGGCCTTAAAAATATGAGGTGATGATTTTGATTCTCATGATACATTTTTTTGGTCAACTTTTTTGAAAATGCTTATTATTTATACAGATAAATTTTTTGCAAATAGCTTCATGGCATAGGGAATGGGATGTATGTCATTTTATAGATCTATTTTGTTTAATGAATTTGAAGTGCATGGACAAATTGTTGGAGTTGAGATTGGAATGAACTACATGAATGGGAAGTTCATCTTTTCTTGTATATTTTTGGGATATCTTGCATTTTAATTTTAATGGCTGTCTTTCCAAAATCACCACCAGGTTATGACACGCACAATAAAAACTGTAGGAAGCAGCTTTCCTGAGGCCATAATATCATATTGTGATGTGTATGAGTGTGTTACTTTGCTATGTGTAATATTTCTTCAGCAGACGCTCGCTCGCTGATACGTATTTTGTTATTTTGCATTGCACGGTTCGGTGTCTGTTCTTGAAAGATGCTACCCATGAAGCACTGACTTAGAATTCAAATCCTGGAGATGTGTGCTGAAATCACCCTGAAATAGCCTATTCTTGTAAATTCCGCATCATCACCTGTTCATTCCTGTTCCTGGCTTCCTCAAAGCGATCGTATACCCATCTGTCGATCATTTCAAGCTTGTCAATTTTCGTTCTCTGATTTTATATCTTTCTCCCACATGAAACCTGGGCAACTCTTCAAAGACAGTATGTTTAAAATCTTTTACTCTGAAAATAAGTTCCCTTCATTTTGTTGCCAGCACCACAGTTTTACCACTCCTGCTTGGATGAATCTTGGCGACATCAGTGTCCGTATAGGGCTTATTCTCGTTAAGCGGTCAAGTAAAAAAAATGTGAAACATCTGAAATCAACTAATCTGAAGAAGATTGAACATAACAAAAATGGAGGTGGCTGACTGGAAAAAAATTACTCTCTCGGAGTCTCAAACCCTGGTCCTTTAAAATGAAAGTGCGGTGCGTTACCACTAGGCCAAACTGGCATTGAAACAATGAGCCAAATTGTTTAATTAAATTCAATGTGATCGTATTTTTAAATTTTAAATGCTTTTTTCCCTCAAACCGGGGTGTATATGGACAAAACCCTTCAACAGTATTCCTATCTAATAGTGTACTTTCAAGTAAAAAAGGTGTCATCTCCTTTCTTGACATGACTTGCACAAAGCCTCCATGAGACTGTAAGAGATACGTCATGGTGATATCAGGTTGCCTCAGGGATCCCATTTTTTATTTGAATTCAATTATCTATGCTTTCATTAAGTGGCCAAAGTCGACATTAACATTAAATAATTTTTCAAATCTTCTTTCCTCAAAATTTTAATCTGCATTGTTATCTCCTATTTATCTCAACAGATTTTAATGATTACCTTCAGTTTTATACAGTTATAAGGAGTGATTTTACTTCAATGGAGCAGTGTATTTGAGTAATGTAAAGAAACTCTTACATGATTCACTTCATTAGAGAAATGTTAGGAAACGTTAATGTTGTATTTATATAAGGATACATTAGTAATGATTTTTAAAAAGAATTAAATGCTCTCACGAGTAGGTAGATCTGTGTATGAAACTAAGAACTGATTTATGGTGTTTATCCAAATCATTATGTTGATTGGTAGTTTCATTGTTCACAGAAGGAGTTATTGTTGTTTATAATCAACTTTCTTTGCTTTGAAAAGTTTTTTTTTATAATGAACTTACCCTTGATCAATGTAATGTTGTCAGGTTCTTAAGTTCAACAATGTCAGGTCAATTTTTTTTTCAAAATTTGAGTTTTTTAATGTTTCTTTACTGTAGACATCGCTTGAGACGCGTGAATATCGCAAAAGCGATATGGATGTGATATGCGCGAGTAAATGCAAGATAGATGCGGTCACTGGACTTTTATGATATTTTTATGCGAATTTGCCTTTAAGACGGCAAAATTCATACATTATGTGCCAAGCGCAGTTCGAATGCTCTGCCGACACTCACTGCTTAAAACATGTGAGCCACTTGCCAGCTGCTAGTTGGCTGGACATGGCCACGAACTACAAGTAGGCACGGGCAAGCTACACCTCTGCCACTATATGTCTTGTTCCTTAATTTATTTTTATTTTACAACATAATTATTTAAAATATTCTGTATTTTGTCATATAACTGTTCTAGAATATTACCTACTACTTAAGAGCACTACTTTTCTAGGTCAGTGCAACTTATGATCTAAACTCTATTTATTTTATTTACCAATGACCCAATTAATACAATTTGAAAGCAAAAAAATCATCTCCTATGCCTACACTATTTAAAAAATCAGGATATTTTTCAAATAACCATTATACTATTATTATACTTAAAACTGACATTGCATGAAAATGGCCCATTCATTTTTATTTAATTGCACTTTCAATAACATTTTATCGCATTTAGTTGCGTCTATTTTTTATTTTTATAATGAGGTAGATGATGATAAAATGTAGTGAAAAACATGCCTTGAAATGTATTTGGAGCATGCTTAAGTGAAAAAAGAAATGCCTTACGATTTGCTGCTAAAGATTGAAGTGTCAGAGACCCAGAAATTGTTTATGCGTTGTCAAATAAAGTCTCATGTGCATGTAAACATATTTTCTTTCTTTTGTTCGGGGCCTCTCCCTCACCTTTAACTGTGATCTCATGAGGCTAGGGTTATTTATAATTAAAAGCATCTTTGCGACGTTTTGGAAATTCATTGTTTCTATTCAAGGCATTTCATGGTGGGTACAATGAAGGCATGATGGGTAAAGTATTGGAAATTAATTTAAGTGCGCAAAAATTATGCTAGAAAACATATTCATCCTTAGGTGTAAAATAAAAGAAAATAGGATTTTTGATGTGATACATCTTATCTGTAATTGCTAACTCTATTTTACATAAAATCTTCCTATATTTGAATATTATTTTTATATTTGCATTTCTATTAGTGCCTTCATTAATATTATTTATATTTGTGGTTATAAAAACAGTTTCTTTAAAAAATCTCTCAGATAAACAGTATTCTGATTTTAAAAATGCATTATAAAATTTAAAAGTTTTCTTTGAATTTTGTGGCTTACAACTTTAAATATAACCTTAATTTAAATAAGTTTAAAGGTTACCTGTTTTGGGAAATACATTTTTAGGTACTGAGTTTTTCATCCCACATAACAGTCTCCAAAATCGTGGCAAATATATGATATGCAGAAGGTTGCCCTGTAATTACACCTGGTCAGATTCTCCAACTCCATCTTGGCTGACATTTTTTTGTTCGAGTTTTCCAGGAGCTGTATTACGTATCTCCAAACCGATCAGTGTGGCACCGATCGTCGGGTGGGACATCACACCGACTCCCGGTAAGCAGTCGTGTGATTCTGTACAAACCCAAGTGGTACAGCACAAACAAGAAAAAGAGAGATCATTGATAGCCGTACGGACACCAAAAATGTATCAGAATGGCCACCGAGTAGGGGGTTTCAGGAATCCCCCTCGTGCACATTGTACATTTTATTTTGTTTTTCCCTCATCAACAAATAAATGTGAGGCTTTCTGCAATGTTTAATCTTTATCAACCTTTCAATAGGCCAGTATAATTTACTGTAACATCAAATACTCATTACCTTAGCATAAATATAAGTATTGGTTAATAAATATCAGATCTGCCATCATTTTATCATTTTCTCTCATTAATGATATCGCTTTCACTCACTTGGAATAGGCTTTATTTTACTCAATCATAATTTATTTACTACCTTCACAAAATAAAAGAAAGAGATAATAAGAAATAGAATGGAGAAAAAGATAAATTGTCACAAACCTGTTTAATGACTTGGTGATGAGGGGAAAACAAAATAAAACACAAAATTTGCATGGGGTATTCATGAAACCGACTAGTCGGTGGCTGTATAGACACCTTTTTTGTATTGGTATGGCTAGCGATGACCTTCTATTTTCACGTCGGTGCTGCACCCATCGGCTTCTTACAGAATCGCAGGACTGCTTACCGCGATTCTCTATGATGTCCTACCTGGCGAATCGGTGTCGCACGGATCAGTTTGGAGATACAGAATACGGCCCCTGACCCGGTGGAATTCCTGAGTAACCTTCCACAGATGTCTACGCTTGGAAAACCTGTGATAACCCTTTATATGATATGCATGCCTGGCAAGGTATGGTTTAATTTTTGGGGCTATCGACTTTATTTTGGCGTAATAATGTATGATCAAAGTATTTAAATTCCTTTAATCTATTTTGAGGTCAATTTCTTGAAACCTTTTTTTAAATCGGCTTTTATGACATTTGTGTAGTGATTGTGTGAAAATTTGAATGGGATACTGTTTTAATTTGTGGTTCAATTTTATTCTTGGAGTTTGAAAGGTGAAGACAGAAATATTTTCTAAGTACTAATTGGAATGGTTAATGTTTTTTGCTCATATTTTTCTAGAGTGTCTTTGAGTTTATGCAGATAACTGTGTTGAGAAACTTTTTTATGTAACTGTAGAGTTAAAGATTTTGTTTGCTAGGTGTATGTATTTATTTTGTATTTTAATGGTTCATTTGATTAATAATTAAAAAATCTGGGTGATTAATAAGGTTCTGTCCACCCTATGATAAAAACGGAGCTATGTATCCAAATTTCTAATGGGTTACATATAAAAGGAAGGAAGCTGTCCATCGTCAGATGAAATTTTTCTGTATAATTGTGGCAGAGCTTGAATCATGATGGTTAAAGTGTTCATCTTTTGAGGTTTTGCATGAATGAAGCCATTTTTCAATGTATTCACGTGGGTGCAAGTGCGGACCTGTCAGACCATGTACCATCGAATGGGACAAGTAATAATCAGACAGTGCAATGCCTGGAGGATTTGCGGGCAACATTTGGCCTTTACATTTGATTATTTTCAGCTAGGTTTTAATGGATTTTTTAATGCGACTTGGATCATTTATATGCTTTAGAATTACTGTTGAATCATTGGAAACTCAAGTTCCGTGCTTAATACTAAATTACCAACGCATGCAATGGCTGGGTGGGTAGCTCCAAATACAATGCAAACTCTTCCTAAGTTTTCCATTCGTCTTCTTCAAGCAATACCTCCATTTAATTTTCATTGAAGGCTTTTCGTCTTCCTTCAAATGGACGGTCATCATCATTAGAATTACTGCGTTTGAAGCAATGATACCAATCATTTAACATTGCTTCTTGTGCAGCAGCATCTCGGTTAACTTAATGGGACTCTTGATGAACTTTATCCCCTGTTTTCTTTGAATGAAAGAAGGAAATCATTTCCTTTCACAAATGATGGTTAATTGGCTCAAACTTAGACATTTTCTCGCAAGACTAAGTATCTATTTCCGAGATGTATTCATCATGGTCATCGAGCGGTTTGTCTACCAAATGTCTTAGCTTGAGTCATAATGTTTCTGGTATTTCAAAACCAATGAGCAATCAGTTCTACAGCCATCTATTGACAGACAGCAAGACCTTTGCATAGTCCATAACACATAATTGTTGTATGACTGGTTTTGCAAGTTTTAAGGATAATAGTATCAGTGTTATTTAAAAAACAGTTTCATAAAAAAGGATTTGGAAAACAAGATGACTTTGAGGTTTCTTTTCTCTCTGAATAAATATTACACCCAGTATTCTCCTACAGAGTTTATATTTAAATATTAGCAGGAGGTCTAGAACATTATAAATGCATTGAAAACATGTTCCACATGTTTTTTCCTCAGCTGTACTGTTGAGAAAAGAATAAATAGTGATTTTGGCTTAACAAAAGGCACTACTCCAAAAATTATAATTGCAGAAGCAAATTGTGTCTAACAGTATGAAACTCGATTATTTCATTTTTTCATCAAAAATTTGAATCATTAATTTGTAGTTTGATTTCTCATAATTTGAAAAATGATACATCTGAATGATCTTTATTGTCTATGGTATAGTTCGCATGAAGGGCCAGCTACGATGGCCAAAATCAATTTAAAAAAGACGCTGCATGAACTCAGAATATCATGGATCTTCTTGCTAAACTTCATTTCAGTCGGCACTGTAGCTTTTCAGTGATTGATTAATAGGCGTGCAGACACCTCTCCATTTTTATATGAAAGCAGATACATAATGTTCAGCATCCTTTTTTGTAATGCTATAGTGCATCCCATGCATGTATTTAAAAGGAGATTAGTATTTTGTCACTGTTACTTTGTCTGCAGAGTTTTGAAGGAGAAGGGGCAGATGATGAGGAGTCGGAGCCTTGTGTGGAGACTAAGGACTGCATTCAAGATGCAATTGAAAACAATTCACAGCTCACATGCTCAGCCCAAACCACTGAAATATACATTCCTGTGCCAGACTGCCTACTGCTCAGGGGTGACAAATTGGTAAGTTTTATTCTTATGCAAAGGGAAACCTATATTGATCCATCTTCAGCTGTACAAATTTCTCAGTCACATGACAAAAGACAGTATGTCCGTCATAAATGTTATTTCAACTGGAAGTCACTAGCGTATATGCAACCTTCAGTAGCTGTACTTTTCTAGTAGTAACACATAAGGTAGAAATCCGAACCACTTGAATCTTTTTTTATGCAAGTCAATATCAGTTGTACAACACTGCTAATCTGTTGAAAGAAATGTCTGTTATACTGTGGAGTCGACTTTTGGCAAAGCCTTGTCAAATCTCTGTTCAAGCCATTAGTGGTGGCTGTAGCTGAGCTGTGTCTCATGATTGCCCTTTATTTGTGCAAGCCATCTTCCTCCTTTATTTTAACTAAGGGATCACCTAAAACTGTTGCAATAACTCTTTATATGCATAGGTTAAGAAAAGGTGAAGACAATTAAAGGTACGCTGGGACCTCGATCTATCGTTCCCTTACTGTAAGTGACCAAAATTCTCATTAAAAACTCTCAATCAATGTGATCTTGGTAGTGTAGCTCCCCCTCTATTTGGACGTTTATATTCTGGAGTTTGATCTGTGAGTTACAAGATTCTCATAAGTATTTTGACCAGATGGAGTGGTCTCAATTAAAATAAGAGTTTTTATTATTGAATGAGGGAATTATTGTTTTGCTTTTATTGAGTGATGCCCATTATCCTCTTCTAGATTCATGTGAAAGATGAGAATGAAGGTCAACTCAATGAGAATTATCCCATGCTGTACTCATCAGATCCAGCTGCAATAACAAGTGATGCCTCTGACCCATTGGCCACTGATGACCAGGTGAGTGTACTTTTGCCAAGTGTAATTTAATTTTTCTATGGCACAATGTCATTCCTTTATGCATTATTTATTTAAAGCTCTCAGCAGAAACATAATACGTTTTGCCTTGCCTGTTCAATCATGAACAACTACGGAAGAACTTTCATGTTTGAATCATTAAAATAAAATGTAATGAAAAAATATTTTGTATTTTGCCAAACTGACCGCTCAACTTTGCTCACTGAGCAATTAAGCTCTCTGTTATCAGGGCACTGAGCAGTCATTTGTTATGTGATCATACAAACACAGTTTCACTTCTGTTCACCACAGAACAGATGGGGGGATGTAAGGATTTGGAGAGTTAAACTGAGCACTATTGACTTAGGTACGCTGAATAAGATTGATCGTGACATCATGATGCAGCTGCTAGCAAGATTCAACTACATATCTCTCATTCCATATGAGAGATTAATGTTCACAGGAATCAGGTTGTTGCCAATTTGGGTTTTGTGATGAAAGCAAACAGGAATTTACTGTGGGGATAAGAGATACATCCTTCTTTGCCATTTTTAAATTGGGTGTTGCATTTTGGCAGTATAAGTCAGTTGCTAAAAGACATCAATTGTTAGTGAGGTGATCTCATTTTTATTAACTTTGAATCAATTTTCTTCAATTTGAGTGTTGGACATCAGCAATGAAAGTCAGTTCCCAAAAATATCAACTTTTAGTTAATTGTTAGTACTGTTTTGCTATGGCAATGTCATTTTGAAGTGGAAATTCACAACACCTCAGCAGAACCAACAGCTTTTTTTTCTTTCCAGATCGTGAGAAACCATGAAAGAATTATTGAAAGTGATTGATGCATTTTAATGAACAGATTTGGTGTATTTTGCCAAAGTGACAACTCAACATAGTTTACGGAGCCAGTGATGTCTCTGTCATCATGCCACTCAGCAGTCTTTATTTTTGTTATCATACAAACGCAGTTTTCACTCCCGATTATCTCGGAGCAGAAGGGGGGAAAGGAATTGAGAGTTATGCTTAGAACTGTAGAATTTGGAGCTCTCTAATTGATTGACAATGACATTATGATGCAGCTGCTAGCAAAATCTGACAACAAAACTCGTTCCATATGAGAGATTGATATTCACAGGAATCAGATTGCTTCAAATTGGATTTTGTGATGAAAGTGAGCAGGAATTTATAACCAGTGCTAGGCAATTAAGGTCGATTGCCAAAAGATTTCAATTGTTGGTGACATGAAATGATTTTGATTAAATTTTACTCAATTTTCTGCTGCTATTATTCAAAGTTTTGAAACATTTTATTTTATTTTGAAACAAACTATTTTTTATTGTAAGATAATATTATTCTTAGATTTTAAGAAATGTTTTTCTAGAAAATTCAAGTTTTTTTAATCAGTGCCTTTATAATGTTAAATTTCGATTGAAGAAGGTTATTATTGTTTTGCCTTGTTATGTTGAAATGGAGTTATTATTGTTTTGTTTTTACTGACACCCATTGTTCTATTCTAGTGTCATGTGAAAGAGGAGAGCCAAGATCACCTCAGTGAGGAGAATTATCGTGTGCGCTACACATCAGATCCAGCTGGAATTTCAAATGGTGTATCAGACCCATTGGCAACTGATGAATTGGTGAGTTAACTTTTGCCTTGTGTAGTTCCTTTTTCTTAGGGCACAATGTCATTATGTAGCAGAATATTCAAAAAAGCTCTCAGCAGATATCTACAGCATTTTCCCTCACCTGATCAGTCATTTACTAATACAGAAGAGCCTAAATGAATAATTATTTAAAATGAGTGATTCACTGTATAATGTTACGTAGTGAAAGGATTTGGTGTATTTCGCCAAACTGACAGTAAACTTTGCTCATGGGGCAAGTGAGCTCTGTGACTTCAGGGCACTGAGGAGTTATATTTTTTGTGATCATACAAACATAATTTTCTTTTCCGTTCACCTCGAAGCAGAAGGGGGCTAGAGAATTGAGGGTATAACTGAGTTCTGTTGAATTTGGTACTCTGACAGAATGACCATGACAACATGATGCAGCTGCTATCCAGATCTGACAACAAAATGAGTCCCTAATGAGGGATTTGTTATTCACAGGAATCAGGTTGTGCAGATTGGGAATTTGCGATGAAAGTGAGCAGGCATTTATGATGGGGACTAGGGATTTGTCCTTTTTACCATTTTTGAATGGGGTGTTGAACGTTGGCAGTACAAGTCGATTGCCAAAACACATCAATTGTTAGTGATGTGAACTGATTTTTATTTGCTACATAACAACTAAACACTCTTTAAACAGGGAGCAGGCAAAAGTATATGGCACTGGAAACTGTAAGTACGGATTAAGAGTTACCACGTTCCAACAATTTTTAGAGATTACATATAATTTTTAAATTTTTGCAGAGATCGATTACGGTGCTAAAAATATTTCAAATAGTGTCAGCACAAAAGCGTCAATGCCTCTGAAATAAAAGCACCCTGGGTGATATAAATACCTATGATTAAAGCACAGTATAGGAACAGATTAGCGAGGATGCATCTGCTGCATTGTGAACACTTGAGGGGTTAAGGAGACCATTTCATGGTGGAATTCTGGAAATTTTTTCTATCTTAAACTACGTATACAGATAAAGGATTTTACTCCACTCCATTGCAAGTTTTGAGAAAACACCAAGCACTCTGAACCAATGGCCATGCTGTGGACATTATTGAAAGCCATTTGCCTATAATGCATTTCCCATCACCGTCATCACTGATCAATAATCTTAAGATTGGTTTCATGCACGTCTACTCTCAATTCTCTTATCAGGGTAACTTTTCACTGTAATGCACTATAAATGACCGTGTAAATCAAGCTTCTACATGATGGAATATTTTCTCCTTCATGTTGCCTCTTTGGCTATCGAGCAGCAAATACTCGCTGCATTGGTAGCATTCAAGCCACACTCTTATTATTGGTGTAAGGATTGTAGTTCAAGGCAGATGATGTCACTACCGTGATCACAACATGCATCTAGTGTCTCACTGGTAACATAGTAATGTGTCACATGACTTGAATGCGATCAAACAGTTAAATATAATGATATATTGTAAAAAAATTTCTTCTTAGGCTCCCTGATATTTAAATTTTCCACCTCACATCATACATCTGTCTGAAATGGACCTTACTAGTTGCCCACTCTGTAGTAATTCTTAGGCTTTTCAGGCTTTACCAGAAAAGCAACACCTTTATGCTAATTGTCTCAAATGTGAGTGAGTAAGCTTAAGACTGTGTAGGGGAAATTATACGGGGCCTCAGGATTTGTCCTTTACCATCTTTGGAAAGGGTATTGGATGTTGGCAAACCAGGTTGGTTGTTGTGAGGTATACATTTTTTGATGGAGCTTGTTGTGTGCATACACATAGTGGGATACACGACTCAAATATTTGGGGAAATGAAAAACTAGCTATACCTCACCACTGGATAGTCAGTCAATAAATCATTCATTTTTACAGCATGTCACAATTGGAACAACATTGACTCTCTCGAAAAAGGCCATTTGGGCTTATAGCCCTACAGGTCTCTCTCCATTCGGCCGACATTTCAGAGCACGAGTTGGCTTCCATCCTCAGGGCTAATAGGATGACAATGGAACCAAACTCGTGTTCCGAAGCATCGGCAGAATGGAGGGAGACCACCAGGCTGAAAGCCCAAATTGCCTTTTTCGAATATATTCACCGGGAAAGCATCAGACTTAAAATTGACTTGCCCCCACGTAAATTGTCATAACTTGACTCCTTCAAAAAGGCACTACACCAAAAACTTCTTTGAGAACAACAACGAGAGAGGTAGCATCGTGGGATCAGAAGGAAAGATTCCACATCTATCTCCTCCAGCTTCATTTCATTTTATTTTTCTTTCCATGTACTGGGTATTATTTCCTTGTAATTTCTTATATTTTTTGATACCCAGGTTTACATTACCTCTTTCTCGGCAGGTTTTCCAAGATTTCTCACGCCCCCTTCTTGTGTGGGTATTTTCCTGCTGTGGGTTTTTTTTCCAAAAAGGGCGATAGTCAATATCCTCAGGTTTTTCCCACGTTTGTTTTCATTTTATTCACTTGGTAAATGGTTACTTTGTTGACTTACAATTTTGTTTGATGTTTGAAAATGGAACTTCTATGTCTCTTTTGTAATTTCTCTATCTGTATTTTCATGAGCTACATGACTATATATTGAACTGCATAAATTTCATGCTTGATGAGGGGTTATATGGAAGATGGGACCTCCTAGTCCAAATCTCATATTATTATTATTGCGTCCAACTCTGATTGAATTTAAATAAAATTATTACCTTTAACAGATGAAATTGACATTTTTGTACTCCTTCTGCTTGTGTAGACAAAGATTCTTGGTTGTCCATGAAGGATGTCATGAGACCATCATGTCTCAAAATATTGCTGATAAATTTGTTCTTCCCTCTTTGGAAGGTTTTTCTATGGCTAATTGAAATGACAAATTTGCGTAATGGGCCAGATTTTGTTAGTCAATAAATTTATCCTTCCTGCTTCTCAGATCACAGAATAGATTTGCTGGGAATTTTTTAATTATGCATGCACCTGTAATTCATGTTTTGGTTGTGATCTTTTTGCTCCTCCTACCAATTGGAGTTCTCTCAGAGTGGCATGGGAACAAATGGGTCCCCTTCTGTAAAAGCAGATCAGAGCAGTGATGATGAAGGACGAGATGCGCACATTGATAGCACTGGTGGGACCACAAATGAACTCGTGCCCCAACCCTCTGATCAGGTAATAATTATATTTTTATTGGTCGAGTGATTTGCTTGTATAAATATAGGACATGTCAAGGAGTGAGTAAGATAAAAAAGCGTACAAGTTAAGAAAGAAAAAAATTTAGAATGAAGAAATTAGTGCATAGTATAAAAAAGTGTTTCAAAGTAAACTCATTAATCTTGCACTTGAAGAGGGATGTGGTCTTTACTCACCTAACTTCCTGTGGAAACATTAAGTAACAAGAGGCCCATGTGCCTAGGGACATAACTCATTTTTTTGTTCTTTAAATGTTTTGTGGAGGCTTGAAACGTTACTAGTTTATTAACAATGATAATTGTCATTGGTTGCATAATTATAAATATAATTTTTTGCCCAAGCAATTGCAGCATGCATGAACATATAGGGGTGAGGAAATATTGTCAATTTTTGAACTAGAGGGTGACATGGTGTGTATGAAGGCATTTTACCTCAGAGCTGCAGTATCCTCTTTTGAATTTTGAAAATTTTTTATAACTGGGTCTAGGGCTCCAAAAGAGGATATTAATCATCTCATGCAAGTAGAATTCACCATAACAAGTTGGCAATAATACATTAATATCTACAATTTTTCTGATAGAATCAAAAAACAAGTACAGTAGGACCACGATTTATCGTTCCTGCATTCATCGTTTTCCCGCATTCATCGTTTGGAGATCGTGCTCCCATCGAATAATTTTCCCCCATTCATCGTTTGATAAAAATTAGACGAAGTGTTTACAACGTGTTATTTATGGGTAATGACAACAGACACATAGTTTGAATCTTCCCCAGGATATTGAAATGCGATAGGGAGAAGCAGAGTGCCGTGGGATAGTTACATTAGCACATTTCCCAAGATACGGTATCCCCCTCCATTCAGCACTCGCCTCCTTTCGTTGAAGCTTTCTTCTTCTCCGAAATAAAAAAAGGTCCCAGCTCGAGCAGGGATCGTATAACGACGACCTTAGCTTCAAAAGAAAGAAAATATCGAGTTACTCGAGAACAAAAGAAACCTTTTTCACGCCTCCCCCTCTCTCGACCGCTGACTTTTTTTAGCCGATTCCCTTTAAAGGTGGAGGTCAACTGCTGCATGAATCAGCATTTAGCGCAAAAGGTATCTAAAAATGAATTTCGGCAATTGGTATTATACTTTCATTATATTGAGATATTAGTGATGTGCACGTAATTCAGTAAAGATTGATACTAAGCACGATGTATTTCTAACGTTATTTAAGCATTTTAACTGGGAAATAGTTGGAAAAATACGATGGTGATTTCTGGCGAATAGCGATATCCTTGCAGCTGATAGTAAGCTTCACGGCAGTTGATGCGATTTTTTTTTCGAAAACAGGTCGTCTGGTTACAATTTACGAGTTATGCTACAAGTTTCACATGTCTGAGTTGCTAATGAAGAGATGTCTTCTAAGGATATTTTGTTTCTCTTGACTAGCAACCTGAATTCATCTGCTCATCTAGAGCTATGCTACTTATTGTTAGAAATGAGTGGGTAAGTTGTCTTCTCTATAGCATAAAAAATTCATTGCGCAGTCATATGGTCATGCTTTACCCTCTGCAGTAAGCTCTGCCTACGCCGTACGCAATAGCATTAGTGCCGAACTTCACCTCGTACGAGTGGTTGGTCCCTGGTGAAAATAAGAAGTGGGATGAAGCCGAGGATCAGATGGGAGTGCTGCTGACGATTAACGCCACATTGCCTCAATCATATTAAAAATTTAATTGCTAGAAAGGAACATTTCAAATAATAAACTATTTTTGGCCTTCTTGATCCATTTCATAACCAATCTTTGCGACGGCGAAATCAGTTGTTTGTGGCATAACACGCACATTTCTCTCGTAAATACATGTCCTCGAAATGGAATTTGATGGATAAGAATTTTTACATCAGACAGAAATGCATAATAGCCGTGAAAATTCCGAGTGGAGTGCAAACATTTTAGCAAGGCAGCTTGTTCTCTAAGGATTTTAGAAAGAGAGATAAGTCTAATCAACAATATGACCTAAGTGTTTCGATAAAGTAATAATATTCCTGTAATCAGCTGAAATCTCGTTTGAATCCATTAATGAATGTCATTATTCGCAAAAAGCCAGCGGATCCTGGGACATAGGCAACCCGGACAAACATTCCCGCATTGATCGTTTTCCCGCATTCATCGTTTTTTCATCCATCCCCCTGAAAAACGACAGATTGAGGTTCCACTGTAGTCCTCATTTTTCTGTGTAGCATCTGCATATGTTGCACCCAGGAGACTTGATTATCAAGCTTTTCACCCGGGTAAGAACAACTGAGATTTTGTGTAAAATATGCATCACTTTTTGCAGAGTGAGGAGCTGGTTGCATACACTGTTGGGTCTCATGCACTAGTAGACCTTAAAAATACTTAAAAATATTGAGATTATTCTCTTAAAAACTAATTTTTCTATGCTTTGAAAAATGAACATTTTATGTATACAGTTACTACTCGGAGTGCACCCCTAAAAATGCACCAAAAATCATGTTACCGGAATGGCATGCTTACAATCGTTTTAGGCTTACATCTTGTACGTAAAGTTGGGCATTGTATCCACTGTACTTTAGGTTAGATAGGCTTTGGAATGAGTACAACTTGCAGTTATAGTTTGCATGCTATGAGTTACTCCTTTAGACTCCTTAGCTATTTATTGCCTGGCTCACTACAGAATACCAAACTATTTCATCGTTACATGTAGAAATACAGCCCCTCGGTACAGTGAGGTAATATTGGAAGATGATAGAATGGTAGGCTAAATAGAATGATAGGCTGATAAAAATTTTGATGAATAAACTATCTAGGAGATGTAATCCACAGAGTACAAACTCTTTTTACATGCGTGGAAGATATGTCAAAGTAAAGAATAATAATGGCAACAATATCATGAAGCAATTGAAATTACACCTAAGTCTCAATCACACATTCAAGCATTAGACAAGTATTCATTCACAAATTAGTTGTGATTTTTTACTTGATACTAATCCTACATTTTCTTGATAAGATTGGTGTATTTTTTTTATCTTTTGAGCACTATGATAGATTATTGTACAATTTAGTGCTAAAAATGTCACACACAAGCTATTAGCATGTGAATATTACAAAAGGAAATGTTTTACGGTTCCTTGTGCATATATATCAATGCCATAAATAGGAATCATTAATTTTTGGTGAACTCACGAATCTATTTCTACATTTCTGTATCTCTGTCTTTAATGATGCTGATTGTAGACTCATATGCAGGCACAGGCCTCAACATCTTCCCAATGGGGAGAGGTGGATGCTGAAGAGACAGGAGCAATTGGGATAGACCTGGACTCTATGCTGGTTTTGGCCAAGAAAGAATCACCCAAGGAGACTGATACCACTGAGGTATGCATGAAAATCACATTCAATGAAATTAATGGATGAAAGTTATGTTTGGGAGAAATCCTGAATTTTAAATTCTCTAAACAGGGCTACTTGAGCCCAGATTTTAAAACCATTATCATTTTTTTCAAAAATGGGCACAATGTATTTTAACTGATGGCACTTGGCATGGTTCATTGGTAACTTAAAATTGGTGTGCACAAGGGAAGGAGATCTGATAAAATATTGTGTGAGTGTGTGTAATTGAGCCTCAATGGAGTGTGAAGTGTTTTCTCCTTCCCCCATGATTCCCCACTTTCCCAATTTTGGGTTTTTCCTGTGTTATGTGCATGAACAGTGATAGGCCCTCATTTTCCCAATCCCCTCCCTCTAAACAACACCTGTGAGCAGCAAATGCAGAGTGACGTAATCAGCACCTCTTCCTTCTACAAAATGAGGACATGTTTCATCAAGCCTTCTTCCCCATGGTGAGGATTCTAAGGAAACCCACTTCCACCCATGTTTCCCCCACCTGCCCCAATCCCAGAATACTTACCCTCTGTGCGTTGTAAACCCGGACAAACATCAGCTCCAGAAGACACATTTACCCTAGATTTGTATTGCGGCCGAAGCCTACGCTGTACAGCTGAAGGCATCTTGCCTGTCATGTGGAGGTGAGGTAGAGAGAGAAGAGAATCGTGGAAGATAGAGGGATAAGTGGAGAGTGAACAGAAGGGTAGATTTCCTGCGCCAAGAGGAATAAAGTCAACACTCGATGCCCATATTTAAATATTCTCTCAGCCCTCGTTGAATGAAGATGCAGGGACCACGATGTGAGCCAGCCAAGGAGGTCATACCCATCCATGACCAAGAGTCGATAAGTAGAACTGTTATCCCGTATTAGCCCCCCCAAGGTAAAAAGATTCACGAAGATTTTCCCTTATCCTTAGATCAAGAATAGAAGAACTAACTGTGAGACAAGCCCCTCTGCCCTGCAATATGTTTCCGTTGTATTTTTATATTCTTTATTAACCCATTTCATTCATGTTTGTATTCACTCCAGAGAACCACAAGAAGTGAAGATTCTTGTTTCATTGTTTATTATTTTCTAGGTGTCATTTGTTTTGGGTAAATGTGGTTGATTTTGGTTTCTTTTCACTGGCCAGTATTGTGCTTAAGGTAAAGATAATTGGGTAATAATTTCATGCATTTGTGTGTATTTTTCCTTTAATATTGCATTATATTTTTTGTTGAATTTTTAATCTGTGTAGCAAGCACTCGTTCTTTTGTGTACGCCAGCAAGCCATCAGCAAATAGTGCTCCCACAACAGGACCATCTCCTCCCCCTTTTCTTCCCCTCCCCCTCTTCCCCAACCCATGGTTCACCACCACGTCCCTCCAAACAAATCCTCCCACTCCCCTTTCTTCCCCCACGTCACATCCTCATGTGATTCTTAGTGTTACGGTATTGCTGTCTTTGAAATATTCATTTTATATACTTAAATTATGGTTTAAAATTAATTTATACTTAAACACATAAATTTTATTACAAAGTAAATTCTTGAATGTTTTATTTTATTTGGGCTTTAGTTAACCTTAATATTGGATTACTTGACCCCAAACTGTAGTTCCCATAATTACTACCATTTGAGGGTCGTTTTGGTTCAAGTAGGGTGACTGTTATTGCAATGAATAATTTATAATCATCATGTAGGCTTCAAAACATAAATTTTGCAGATAAATTATTATAAAATACAAAATTTTAAAAATTTCAATTTCAAAAATGCACTTGAAGCATTACTTCCAGCAACACTGTAAAGGTATCGTACAAGCAAAATTAGATTTGTGTATGGCAATGTTTAGAGTCCAGTGAAAAAAACTTCTTTTTATTGGTTTTAGGGGCTCCATTACTAAATCTTCAAATTTGTACAGCAAGACATCATTGATTTTGGTCCACCTTCGAGCTTAAATCGTGGGCTCCATGCAGTCAACTTTCACACCTTATCTCTTATACTCTATCCAGGTGATACAGGAGTTTTTCGTCCATGCAATGGGTAGTGTCACAAACTCTCCTCTCTTACCTTGCAGTCCTTGAAGATATGCATTCATAATCATAGACAAGTCTCCGTTGGCTTTGGATTTTCATTGAATTGGCAAATGGCTTGTAATCTGATTGTCTTCTATAAGCACTACTCCAACTTTTTTTCAGCCTGCCTATAGGTTGCTTTCCAATGTCTTCTAAAACTACTCGCAACAGCATTCACAACTGATTCTTTGGGAGAGCACAGATCATTTTACCAGAAGTAATTATTTCCAATAGTGAATAGTACTCTTCCGCTTCATTTGAGTGCCAAAAGTACTCCACATCCAGTGCTTGAAAGAGGTGGGGTGAATTAGGGTGGAAGAAAAATTATGTGTACATCACAGAATTGAATTACATTGATTATAAGGTGTGAGGTAAGATTGTCTCCAATGACCACCTTCTTCTCATCTTGTTTCTTAAGAATTCACAAGTGGGTAATTGTTGGCTCAGTCCTTAAATATTTAAAATGTGACAACATTTCTGTGGGGAACTTGAGTGCAAACCCCTCATACACTTAAGAACAATAGAAGAGGTAGTAAATTACTTGAGCCCACGGCACTGAGTAGATATATCCCTACTCTGTGCCCATGGGCTCAAGTGACCTAAGTTTTTGGATAATGTGTACAAGTTGTACTTAACAACATACAATACAGCAAATGTGTTAGGTCACAAAAAGGCCTAAATTTCCTTCAGCAACAGACCTCATATGATATTTATGCAATCATATCCAGTTTTAGGCTATTCCTGATGTCCTTATAGATGAAAGTTTGATGAGTGATATAAAAAATAAACTCTAGTGTGAGTTAATTAACCAGTACTGCTCTCGATGGTGTCTTTTCAGACCTCCCACACTCGATCTATTGTCTACCCACTGTCTATGACTACCAGCAAAGCACTGAACTCGATCGCTTTGCTGATGTTGAGAGGTGGCAGAGAACCAAACATCATTTTTCAGTTTTTGGACTCAAATTAGCCCACAGGGCTCAAGTAGCCCACATTTATGATATAGTAAATGACTGAACTTGTATATACTTTCTACTGAGGTTTTTTAGTGGCCCAATCGATTCCAACCTGTTACCTTATATTATACTATTACACTTCTTATGGTATGTAGGTAAAAGAATATTCAGAGGAGAATAATGCTGCTGAGGTATTGATGAAATTTACTTAACTCAATTTAATTTTTGATGAAAGTGATGTTAGGGTTACCCTGAATGTCAAGTATTTTAATGATTGAACTTGTTATATACTTTCTACACAAGTTTTTAAGTAGCCCAACCGATTCAAACTTGCCGACACTGTCCTATACTATTTAACTTCTTAAAATTTGTACCAATTTTCATATATCTTCCTCTTCTGCATACGCTCAAAATATACTTCTTGGAACAGCTCTCTTCAGCAAAGGTCACTTGAAAAGTTACTTAGGAGCATCATTTATACTACTCTGAGACATGAGTTTAAGTATAAAATGACACTTATTTGTGTGGTTTAAGTTACTTCAGGCTAAATGAGTTCTTTGAGGTGCATTCATATCAAAACACATGTTGATTGTTTCTTTTTGTTGTTGCATGCATGCATTTTATTTGACTTATGTTTTGCTAAGTAAAGTCTTGGGACCTATAAATCATGTCTGATGATGGTATTGAATTAAATCAAGTTAAATATTTATTTGATGAACAGTAGTGGCTGAAATTTGGTGGAAATCCTTTATTGTGGGAGATGAGTAAATAAAAACTTAGTTACCCAAGAACGAAAGTAGCACATTTAGTGTAAATCACCCTCATAAAGTCAGAAACACCACATCCAGTGATAAATGAAGTTTGTTGACTCCTGAAATTGTGCACGAATCAAAAGTTTTTTTCTTCAGTGGCAAGCACTACAAATAATAAGATAGCCTAGCTATCGGGTCACCCATCCTAGCCGAAATCAATATGAATAATTTAGAATAACTTCTGTTCTCTATTACATGTCCTAATTAAGGAAAACATAAAATGGTATCGATATGTAGACAATGTTTTGTGAGTGACAAGGTAGGTCATGAAAGTTAAGGCGATTTCTGAGAGTGCTCAATTCACATAATAAATTCATGCATAAATAAATAAATTAATACAATTTTCAGTATGGAACTCGAGAAGGAAGGCATACTATGGAATGTACCCAGTCAGCACAAAAGATAATTTAGACGGAAAATTTAATGGTAATTTGGGGCAAATTTACCCCAGTAAGCTTTACCCCTTCTTTACCACGTTATTACTCGCGTGCAGAATTGCCATCAGCAAAGTGTAAAAAATATAGAGTGAGTAATTTATTTCATTGTATGAGGTTGAGAAAACTTCAAAGAAGAAAAGTAAAGTTCAATATAACCACAGCAACGCTGTAGTGATATTTTTCAAACCATTTTCGATTTATTTTCGAAAATAGTTTCACTTTATATACCTACACGCTATCGATGAAAGGTTATATGGTCATATATGGTCATTAACAAAAATTCAATTAATTAAAAATTACCTGATTATTTTCGTAAATAAATAGAGGAGAGTACTAATTTTCATCGGATAATTATTTTCGTTTAAATTTTATGAAAGGCCGAGTTCAAATCTTGACAGTTGGCTATTTTGGATCCTCAACTGCGATTTGCGACTGGTGGACTGTAACGTACGGGTGAACAAGTAAACAATGAAGAAGGAACATGAACGCGACTAAGTGCCGAAGTAACGTGCCTGGTAATTATAATTTCTATGTATTACTGGGGCATGAAGTAAACTAAACTAAGTTGCCTGATATAATGCTGAAAATAGTTGAATATAATTCAGTTGAAATTTTAACCAGAGAGTTGCATCATTTTTTGTTCCCTGACAAAAATAAACTCCACCATGGTGGGTACAGGAAGGGTGGCATCCTTCATGGTGGGTAGTTACCCTTGCACAACCCACGCCCTACCCACCATTAAGGGTAAGGGAAGGAGAGAAAAATCCTTCGTGTACCCTTCCTCGGAACTCCTTCCCTTACCATCCGTGTACCGTTCCTCTACCCACCATTAAGGGTAAGGGAAGGAGAGAAAAATCCTTCGTGTACCCTTCCTTGGAACTCCTTCCCTTACCATCCGTGTACCCTTCCTCTACCCACCATTAAGGTTAAGGGAAGGAGAGAAAAATCCTTCGTTTACCCTTCCTTGGGACTTAGCATTTATAACTGAAGAAAACATATCCTGAAAGAGTCTCCTTAGCTACTTTCACCTGCTAAAGAGTATTGAGTTCCGTACAAGAACGTAAGCAGTCTTTGAAAGCAAAGGTAGACGGGCTACACAACTAATCTTTAAAATTTCCTTCAGGAAAACATTTAATATACATATTCAGTGGCGTATCCAGGGGTGGGGTCCGGAGGGTTCGGACCCTCCGCCCCCCCGGAGTATAAAAACACAACCATTTTCCTTCACAATAGATATCAAAATATTGAAAAGTAATGGATTTAAAAAATATTTCTTTGACTATTGAAGTTTTTTCGATTATGAAAAGTGTTTGAATAAGTTGAATTCCAATACTTACTATCCTGTTTTTCAAAACTTTTCCCACCTGGTGTTGGACCCCCTACCCAAACGAAATTCCTGACTACGCCACTGTACACAATAGTTTCTGTAATTGTGTGAAAAAAGCTCATTTAGAAGTTCTTCCATTCACGTTTTAGTAGGTAACCTATTTGTGTGGCTGACAATGAGACATCGCTAGAGTGATGTTCAGTATTAGAATGCCGATCTTATTTTCTGAAACGAAATAGGTGTTGTAGAAAAAAGTCACAGCTTTCTTCCACATAGGCCCGGGTGCGATTCTCATCTTAAGATTTTGTAGCATAAGTTTCGTTGAGAAACTACACCTGTCAAGTACCTCGATAGCCGAGGTTGTTAAATCTCTAGTTCGTGATCCTGTAATATGTTCCTGAGTTCCTGGCCAAGTTCCTGGGTTCAAGACCACGTGAAGGCTAATTTTTTTTATGCCCTATAAAAATATGCCCTATAGAAATCACTGTTGCAACTCATCCCCATTCGTTTAGTTTAGTTTATTAGCGATTTTTTAAATTTTTATGTTAATTTATGGATTTTTAGTTTTTATTTTATCCTACCCTTCCTGTACCCTTCATTGAGGCTGGCCAAACCCTTCCCGTACCCTCCAGGAAGGAGAGGGCGTACCTACCAATGTTCTAAAATACCCTTCGTGTACCCTTGCTGAAGGGTACAGGAAGGGTACACTTATCCTTCCTGTACCCTTCATCGAGGCTGGCCAAACCCTTCCCGTACCCTCCAGGAAGAAGAGGGCGTACCCACCAATGTTTTAAAATACCCTTCGTGTACCCTTGCTGTAGGGTACAGGAAGGGTATACCTATCCTTCCTGTAACCTCAATGGAGGGTAAACCTCTCCTTAATAGAGGAGTTTATTTTTATCAGGGTTGTGACGCCATGGTGAGTCAATATACTTTTTAATAACAAATATAACCGAAATTTGGTTCCCTCAGCCTCTGCTAAAGTATATAGCTTTTTATTTACAGTGATTTCATTGAAAATTTCAGGGGAAAAGCTTTGGAGAAGCAGTTTTTAGGATTCTCGTTTGGGTGAATTGTTTCCTCGTAAGCATGCCATTAGGAGTTCGGTGTGGAAGCTGTTGTCACCAAGTGCTTAACGGAAGGAAATTCGTTCTAAGTTTAACATTGTTTCTATTTTAAG